>NC_143395.1:121130694-121200624 GCF_052110815.1 Crocodylus siamensis
CAGTAGGCTGAACCCAGACACCTAGGCCCCAGTGTGGCCTGTGCCCAGACAAGGTGGTGGTCACTGAAACAGGTCAGCCAGATGCCAGAGGAGTGGGCCTGGGGAAAGTGCGGCAAAGAGATATAAACCTAGTCTAACCGGGAGTGGCATGCCTGCTCCTCCCCCCCCCCTCACATAAGTGAGGGGTTCAGTGGGGTGACAGGCACACCAGACATCCACCAGGGAGTAGTCCATCAGGATCTCCCCGAGGGCGCCCATGGTGTCCTGTTTCCACTCTTTGTCTGACTGGTCTCATACATCTAGGGTGACATTAAAGTCCCTACCAAGGACCAGGCACTTGCAAGGGTTGAGGGTGCCAAAGTAAGTGGCCACCTGGTGGAAGAAATCCACCAACTTTGGGGTCCTTTGCAGGGGTGTACACGTTCAGAAGGTTCAAGACCAGCTCCTGCACCTGCACCTGAACCTGGAGGTGCAGCAGGCAGCTTGGCACCACCTCAACATCCTGGAGAACCTCCAGCTGCAGGCCTAGGGAGAACAGGGTGGCCACTCCAGATGAGGTGGCTAAGAGGTGACTAAAAAGACCCTGCCTCCCCACTCCAGCTGCCAATTTTGTGCATCGGCTGGAGTCGTCAGGGTTTCCTGCAAGAATACCTTGGGGTATCCCCCTTCCTGAAGGAAGGATAGCACCCAGCACCTCCAAAGACCCTTCCTGCAGTCATGGACATTGACGGTCATGATCTTAAATGACCTCATGGCTGGGGGTGTGTAGAATAAATGGTTCAGCAGGGGCCTTGTGCATCTCAGTGGCTGGTGTGGGGCCTGCCGGTTTGTGTAGTGTCCTCCCATATGAATAGAGGGTATCTATAGAGGGTAAGTACAGAGAAAGAATGGTCCAGTGAAAATCAGCTAGAGAACTACAAGACAGAGTTTGGGAAGAGAGACCTGGAGGTCCAGATGGCAAAGAACTGGGAAGATAATTTTCAAAACAGATACTATTTACACTAGAACAACTGTCAGGTACTCACAGCTATGACTAGCAATGTGTGCCACTTAATTGCTTTTGAACCTGGTTTAAGTGCCAATTCAGTACCATAGGGGTAAGCCCTGGGAGAAAGTGTTTTTAAAAACTCAAAGCTGAAAAAATTCTATAGACTCTTCATTCACATGTGTCTACCTAAGCTTTTTCAGCAGGTTGCCATGACATGAGCCAATTAGAAAAAAGGCTGCTATCTGCTCTAGTTTTTCTCCCCCTATAATTCACCAATTCTTGTAATTAATTGGCTTAGCAATCAGTTGGGGGAGACCCTGGGTGCCCCCCCAGACTCAGGAGGCACCAATCACTGAGCCAGGGGGCTGAAGGGGGAGGGGAGCAATGCGCTCCCCAGCAGACCCAGAAGTGGACTGGAAGTGCTTCTGGCCCATTTCCAGGTCTACTGCCAAGTGCAGTGGGGAGCCCCTCGTACTCCTGTGTGACACTCCATCCACCCCAGCTTTGCAGCATTCATGAGCTGCCTGGTACCTTGAGATATGTAGAAAAAAACATTTAAGCCTATCTATGTCTGAATCTCCGAATCTTACCGAATCTCTCTGAATTGATTTGGAGGGTTCCCATTTGATTTGGAGATATTAAAGAGTCTCCTGATTTGATTTGGGTTCAGAGATTTGGCCACCGAATCAGGCCAAATTTCCAACAAATTGAATCAGGCACAGCCCTAGTAGTTATCATAAACTTTCAGCATACTCGTAATACTTTTAGCACTTGGTTAAGGCAAATCAAATCTCATGTATCAGAGTTTCCATTAGTTCCTGTTGGGATCTGTAAGGAATTTCTTCACTGAGACATAATTTGGTTTGTATGTGCATGTTTTTTTCCATCTTCCTTTGAAGCATCAAAAGTTTATCACAGCTGGAGACTGGATGCTATATAGTAAGGGCTGAGGGAGGGAGTCAGAAGGATGGCTCACCATCACTGCTTTCATGTGATAAGGTGCTTTCAGGTATTTACTGTTATATTTTGCTCACATGTTCAAAGCCACTCTGATCACTGGTTTTGGACATGGAAGAATCTTGACTACAATTTGACAGCTAGGGTCTCTTTGCACTGCACCATGGTTCATCAGTTGGGAGTCTTTAGTATAGATCTTATCTAATCAGTCCCCTACTGTTACAGGGTCCTTGGGCATAGATTATACTTTGGTTTCTCCAGTTCTCTACATATGCCACAAGTTTTAGATTTTGTTTTGAAATTAGACCACATATTTCAAAGCTTTTGGGCTTGATAGGCTATTTATGTGAAATGTAATGGCATGTGATAAATTGGAGCTTGGAATAGATGTTCTAATGGCCTTAATTTTTTAAACTACATTGTCATCATAAGCACAATTGTAACTCATTTTGAAGCATGCTGCAATTTACTTGTGAATGGGCATATCATCCAAAAGCACCTCCACCCTGTATTTAGATAACTTTTGAATAAATACATCCTATTTCATGGAAATTATAAAATAGAATTGATGTGAGAGAAATTAATGCTGGGCAAGCTGAGCACAGTTTTAGAATTAACCATGATGGCAAAGAAAGAAAGACAAAGCCCTCTAGAAAAAAAGTTTGTTTGGGAATGTTGTTTTAAAATACTTGTTCAAGGGTATAGGAGCTCAAATAGCACCTACTGTGGTCAAAATTCATATATTAAGCAGTATTTGATCATTTGCATACTTGGATAAGTTACTGTCCAAATTATGCACTGTGATTTCCCCTGCCCCAGGCTTTCATTTAAGTGTAGGTATATGAACAGCTAGTGCCCTGGTCAAATTCTATCACAAGTAATTCTTTTTTCCCACCTAAATTCCCCCACCAATTGCACTGAATCCAATGTTCTTCAGTTAATAGTTCAACTATTTTATAATGTAAGTAATTACACTGTTCCACACCAGTTGCACCAGCCAAGAAAATGAAAATAGACCTATACCTATCCTCAGTAGGATGTTAAATAAAAAAAGATATTTCAATTGAATCTAGTAAAACATTTCTTATGGGTTTTCTAAGACTTCTCGTGCTTGTTTAAATAGGTAATGTGTACACATAAAATGTATATATTATCGTACTAACATGCAAAATATCTGCATGATTATATTAAGGTGAGTTTACATGTTAGAGCTGGGTGCTCATTCTAAGGAATGTTAGCTAAGGTTAGTTAGTGCCATTATCAGTCACATATTCAGAGTTAATACCCCCTATAATGTGCACTTCTCAGACCTGCTGCTAGAGGGATGGTGTGCTGAAGCATGGCTAGGGGCTGCAAGTCTGCTGCATGCCTTCCCTGCTCATCAGCTCTTTATCCACAGTATAGGTGAGGTGGGGAGTGAGACACCTACCCTCACCCTTTTCCCCTACCATCTCCCTCTTCTCCCCCCACCCACTCACCCATGTCCCCCCTCCCTCTGGCTCTCCTGCCCCCTTTCCCCTTTTTCCCCAATCCTACCATCTCCACCCACCTGTTGCCCTGCTGTTCATAGCTGTCTGTCCACAGTTGTAGAGTCCTAGGTGATAGCTAGTCTACCTGGAAGCAGTAGCTCCTAGGATACTGTAGGACTGCTTATTGGTGGTTTTATTTCAGGTGAACACCAAAAGTTAACTGAAACTAGATAGCGCAGCACAAAGAGAACCCTCACCAAAATTGGTGTAACTTGAAAATACCCTAAAAGGAACGTATCACTTGTTAATGAGCCTTACTGTTCAAGTTTTAAGTGCTCGTAAAATGATCTAATTGTAATATATAATCTCACCCTTAATTCCATATAGGTCAATGTTAAATATAATGGAGGCTGACCATGTTGTTATATTCAGGTTATGTTAACCTCCAGTCCCCTCTCTATTTGGATTATGCTATGTGCTCCAGGTGAGAAAGAAGGAAAATATTACCTGAACAGGAGACAAATTAAGATCACAGCTCCTCTGAGTCAGTGTTCCTATCAAAGCTATGCACATCTTTGCTCAAAAAGCCATGGTCTTTACATAGCCCAGGTATGAAGCAATATGAAGTTACTAATCTTCAAGCAAACCTTGCATCCCTTTAGGCTAGCATAGTTAAGACATGTCAATGTCTGTAAGCAATGCCACACATGGCTGATATGGCTAGCATAACGCCCTAAACACTCAGTCATGGTATGACTTCTTAATTGCATTTGCAACCACACCCTTCACAAACTCTGTCCAGCTCTTTATTTATGTCTCTGAGCAGTAGAGGGATCATAGGGCCCTGTATTAGGGGACAGTAAAAAAGATCATAAAGCCCTTGAGAAGGAGCAGTTTACAACACCACAAGATTGCTGCATGTGTCTGTTTACTGTCCCGTAAATTAGTCTACTGCATAGTTAACTAGTACCTTTAAATATAGGTACTAAATTAATTATGCAGTAGTTACAGTGAGGTAGCACTCATGTAGATACTGACTGGGAGCAAATTTGCTCCTGGTCAGCAACAACAGCAGGGGGTCCAGTCTTGGCACTGCTCAGTTCCCAGTTCCCCGCAGGAGCTGGAAACTGATCATCAGCAGGATGGGGGTCACTTTTTGCCCCCCTCCCAACTCTCTCCTGTCCCAGTGCTGCATGGGTCCTGGCTCCCCACAGGAGCTGAGAGTTGAGCAGTGCTAGGATTGGGGAGCTCTCTGCTTCTCCACTTAGTTGGGGGCTGGCTGGGAGCTATACTGCCAGTGGTACAGCTTGTGGCCAGCCCCTTGCTGGGTGGGGAAGCCACTCTGGGCACTGGTCTGCCTGACAGCGGTGTGTCTAGATGTGTATGGTGTGGAAAAGCTCTGCCAGCTGCAGTGGCATCTGTCTCCTGGCCCCATGCACATGAGGACCCCTCCTGGCAGAGCTGTATTAGCCTTGTATACATTGGGACCTACCTGTGCCCACAGCCAGTCCCTGGGCTAGTGCCCCAAGGGAGCCTGGAGCTCCTCCTCGGTGCTGCGGACGGGTTGGGGGGACAGAACAGGGCAGGAGCAGCCTTGTACTGGGCTGCTCCTGTTGGTGCAGCTAGACACAGATGGTGTTGCTAGAGAAGTTTGGCTATGGGAATGCAGACAGCTGGCCTTGATGAATCAAAAAGTTTGAGCAGTTCTAAGTGGTTTCAGACTTATCAGAAAAAATACAGGAATATGAATTAAATGTCCTTATCTTTGCCATGGGAGAGAGTGGGAATGATATTCCACGTGCCCTCCCTTTCACTGGGCATACTTCCACATGCTACTAATGCAACTTATGCTGACCACACAGTAAAATAAGGTGCCTCAGTCCAGTACACTTCGCTGCTGATGATCACCATGGTGCCCCAGGCATATCTGAGAACTTGGTAAGGCACCCTCAGCTTTGACAGCACCACAGGTAAGCCCACACTTCCCTGCAATATGTGCTACTGCCTGGAGGTCTCTCTTCCTACACTATGAGTCCCTGACCCACATGGCCAAGGGGATCACCCCTGACATCAGTGAGTTTCTCTGCATGTAACAGGCCTCTGACTGCCTAACTGGGAGGCCTCTGCTGCTCCATAAAGTTCTTAATTGCCTCCTGCTTCCCTGTGTGTTGGGACAGGAAAGTACAGGGGGAAGGGAGGAGCTTGGCCAGGCCCCCCCAGAGGGAGGGAATCCCTCACATGTGAGGCCCCTGTTCCTAGGTGTGGTCTGGGGGTGGGCAGATGAGTTGGCACAGGTATGGGCAGCTATGGTGTACCCTTCCCCAACACCCTGGTCTTCCTCCTATGTGGGCTTGCTAGACAGGTGTGACCAGTGGTCCTAGCACTGACTCTCTCTCTGCTACTGGTAAGGTGGTATAGCTGCCTGCAGTGTCTCAGGGCATGGTGACATGGCACCTGGCTGCCTGGGCAGCAGCACCCTCCAAGGAGGAGTTGGGACTGCTTATCACAGGGGCCATCCCTCATCAGTACATGCACCCTATCTGTGTTGGAGTACACATGACAGTCCTTATCAGGGTCCCTTGTTGCCAGGATGCAGTGCCACATGAGGGGCATGGTCCTGCAGGCAGCTCTGGACCACTAGTTCTGGCCTATAATACAGACCCACTTGGTCTGTAGGGCCTTGATCTTGATGTGGCACTGCCACCAAGACCACTTTCCATTGCAGTCCTGCACATTGGTCTCTCATGGCTTAATAGATATGGGCATTTTCCCAGGTGCCCTGGCCAAACAGCTGCTGTACATCTGCCTCACCCCAGACTGTTATGAGGTTGCCAATCTCTTTCTCTGTTCAGCTGGGGCCCCAGACTGATATCTCTGACATGGGGGATGCTAAATATAGAATGCAGGTGATGTCATAAGAAAGGAAATTTTGCAAGGGAGTTCAAATAATCCAGGCTAGTGGAAATAATTTAGGATGGGAGGTGGCATCAGAGGACAATGAGTCTGTGCTACTGGAAACTATAGCCTCAATCAGGGCATCAACAATTTGGTACACTAATAGATCCCAATGGTTGAATCACTAAATTTAAAATAGACACTGGAGCTCCAGTTACTGTCATCCCTGGAAAAGATTATGATCAGTCCTGGGATGGAGATCTACAGATCTCCATCTCATGGGTGTTCCCCAGGGACAGGAAACAGTGGCACAAGGTGTGCTGCTGGTACTTGTCCAGAGATGAACAAACTTTCATGCTTGTCTGGACACAGCCTTCATGTTGTGCCTGAACCACATTTCTGCCATAAGATGATTGCTGAGTACAGACAAACAGTTTAGATTTTTTTGCCTAACTTAACACGGCTAGCAGAACCCTTAATGGACACAATATGTAGGTCTGGGGGAAAGCACAACAAGAGCATTCAATAAAAAAGAACTACTGGCATCACCACCTGTTTTATCAGAGTATTCAGAAAATTCCCCCCTGGTAATCATAGCAGACACATCTTCAGATGATTTAGGAGTGGGATTGCCAAGGCATACTCCTTGGCAATATCTAGTTTCCCCTTGAACTGTCCACACACTCATTCAGACACAAGCAAAAGGACACTGAAGGCTCAGGTGGGAAAAAGAAGTGTTGGTAGTCACTGGGGCCTTGGAATGGGTTAGTCTTAATTGCTTGTCTTGAATTTTAAAATAGAAACAGATCACAAATGCCTGGTGGCATTGCTGGAACCCAAAGCCTTGAACGACCTTCCACCCAGGATTCAGAGATTTTGAATAAAACTAATGTGATATTGAACATTTACCATTGAAACTGCTCTTAGCTGCAGACACTCTGTCCAGAACATCAGTTAGGCAGCCACCAAGAGAAGAAGAAATAATTTTGGAGAAAAAAATGTTAATACCATATTGACCATGTTCTGATAGTGTTATCATCATCTGCTTCTGGACTTAAGCAAAATAGAAATGAGAAACAAAAGAATGATACTTGCCAGAAACTTGTTTGTTTCTATCAAAACTGATGGGGCCATAGGGTACATCTTCTAAAAGATCTACAGTGTATTGCCAGGAACAAAATAACTTCCACATAGCTGATGGTCTGCTCCTTAAAGGAAAACCCATTGTGATTCCTTAGGAACTTGTGGAAGAAATGCTTTTGAAGAGCCATGAAGGACACCAGGGTATAAGCAACTGCAGAGCAAAAGCATAGCAAATCTATATAGTTGCCTGGGCTGAGTAAGCAGATTCATTTTTTAGTAGAAGATTGTGAAGAATACAAAATCAAGACTGTCTCTGGAGCCATTCCTTTCTACAAAGATACCAGGTATACCTTGGCAGCAGGTAGCAATGGATTTATTTGTCTGGAAATTATACACATATGCTATTGTAATTGATTATTTTTCCAGATATATTAATTTGGCTTTATACAGACCTCATTAGCACAGGTCATCAAAAAACTGAAGTCTATATTTGCAAGACATTGCACTCCTCAAGTCCTTATATGGGACAATGGACTGCAGTTTGCCTCTAAGTTATTCCTACAGTTTGCAGAGAGCTTTATTTTTCAGCATCATACCAGCAGTCTTCACTCTCGTAAGAGCAATGGAGAAGCTGAGAGCAGTACAGACTCTGAAATAGCTTCTATGTAATTCCAGAGATCCATCTGTGAGAACTCTGACATACTAATCTATACCACTGGCATCAGGACTCCTTCCAGCTGAATTGCTTGTGGGACAACATCGACTTAGGATGCCATTACCTATGGCACTGATACAGCTTAACACTAGATGGTCCAGCCTACAGGGATTCAAAAAAAAAAAAAAAGAGATGCTGAACTAAAACTTAAGCAGCAAAACCACTGCTGCGAGGAGACAGTTTGGCTCAAAAGTTCCCAAATGCTTGGAACTATCCAAAACATAGCAGACACTCCTACTTCTGACATGTGTAATTACTATCCAGCACTGTAATTACAGTATGTCAGAGCAGCTTCCCTGCATGTCAGTGGGAACCCAAAATGTCTAGGTTCAATACTCTCCTCTATCTACCCATGTGTTGTGGGGGAGGGTTTGCAAACCCATATCCCAGGATGTTCTAATTGTTGGATTTCTATCCATTCTGTTGAAGCTGGACCACTGCTCGAAAAGAAAGACATGATTCCTTGGGCCAGAAAGAGACAGTCTGACTATTTAGCCTGGTGTTTGGGGTTGTCACGTAAGAGTGGGGAATACTGGTTCAATACCCTGTTTCAAGGATGATTTGTGCATTTTAATTTAAATAGTCATTAGACAAAAAACAGGAATACCTTAGTAGGAGGCTTAAAGTGTTGTTGTAGCCATGGTAGTACAGGATATGTGTGAGAAAAAGGTTTTTTGTTTTGTTTTGCTTTGCTTTGCTTTGCTTGTGTGTGTGTGTGGGGGGGGGGGTGATATCTTTTATTGGACCAACCTTCTAGTTGGGAAAGATGTTAGCCAAACTTTCAGTAACAAAATGTCTTTCTTCAGATCTGTCAAAGAAGCACAAACAGTCTGTTTCTTTCCCAGACCTAAGGACACTTTGTACCTGAAAGCTTGTTTACATGCAGAAATAGCCCTGGCAGAAGGCACTGTAATTCAAAATTTCCCCCAGTGCCTTAATTTATAGATTGCAGACAGGCACTCATGCACTCATAATCTTTCCTCTCTGTCTCCATGACTCTTTTTGCACAGTGCCTAAGCTTCAGCAGGAGGATAGATAAGATAAGGCACTTTCTTAAGAGGTACAAGATTTGAGTTTTACCCCCTGGCAAAGGTGGATATTAAATACAGGTCTTGCATTTCCAAAAACTAAGTGAATGCTTATTACAGCTAACCTACTACACAAAATGTGGACAGCAGCATCAACACTTCTTTCTCTTTTAATAGTTTTATTTAAAAACAATCCCTGGGACCTGCTCAGTTCTTCAAAGAGCAGTTAGCACTTACTCAGGAGAAGATTCCTGTGTCTTAAGTGTAACTTGAGTAGTTATCCACAGCCTTGATTCAGTCACTTAAGCTCTGACGTTTAGAAAAGGCAGGAGTTCAAGGATCCTTTGCTGAAGTGTTTCCTATTGGCTATCTCTGGCAGCTTCCCACTCAGCCTACTGGGTTGTTTATTTGGTTTACCACTTTAGAGACACCTATCCTTCCCCATGTACTCTGTAAGGAACCTAGATATTGAAGGCACATAACACTTAGGTGCAAAAGTACCTAAGTTGTGGGCACCAAGGTCCTTTATTGGATCTAGGCCTCAATGTCTTTGAAGATAGGAGTCTTAGTCAACCTATATTCACCTCATATAATGCTTTTCATAAGTCAATCTCACCAATTGGCAAATATTTTTATAGCTGCTGTTTGTGCTGCCTCCAGTTTGTCTACCTATTCCCTTCAATCCTTTCCAGCAGAAATAAGTAGATAGTCAGTAGTTTTAATCCTGATCACCTTTGTCAAGCAGCCAGAAGTTATAGGAGAAAATAGTGAAAGTTTAGTTGTGTGTAGTATTTCAAATATACAGGTTTAAGAAAGTTTTATTTTTAATGAAAACTTCAGAATGCATAGTTGTCTGCAATCCATCAAAATGCAATTTACTGTTTATAGCCTTTCTTTATAACCACATAGGTCAGCACCCTGCAATCAGGTCCTCTAGTTTGGACCCATACAGATTTTATTGCAATGTCAGCACCTTATGGAGTGATCTAGCTCTTATTGAAGTTCATGGAAGTTTTGCCATCCATTTAAGTGGGAGCAAAATTGGTATATTTAGGCCTGGCAAATAAATCTAGAAAGTAAGGAGGAACTTTACAGGCTTTAAGCACATTAAAGGGATACTTCTCATTATTTCTCAGTAAGAAATCTGAAGGAATTCATGATTGCTAAGAAAGATTCTTAAGGAAGGCAAAGTGTATCACTCTTATTAAGTGTGACATGACAGATTGGCCTTTTGCTTATCGTTAGGAAGCAATGATTATTCTAAACTATACTGTAGGCGTAGTGTACTGGAATCTAATAGGCAAACACTGGCAGCCCTTCCCAGCTGCCACAAAAGGCAACACAGAAAATTATTCTGAATAATTCTTCTGAAAGCTCTTTTTTGGTGATTTATGAGACCATCACAAAAGGGTCTAACTAAATAGGTCTTTCCTGCCACATGAAGATGCTTGTTCTAACCTCAGTATTCAGACAAAAGTGTAATAAAGTTACCAGTTAATGGAGTGGAAAAACTTTGGGGAGCTTAAATGACCTGAAGACAATTTTCTTCAGTGTGTTTTCTAATAAAAACATGCTTCTTTCCCCTCTTAATTAATAAGTTAATTTTTTTCCCCAGAAAATTTGCTATCAGAGTAAACAAAGTAGAAGGGAAAAGTTTTAGTTACACTAAGGCTAGATAAGAGATCAGACGTATTTTACATTTACAACCATATATGATATCCATAAAAGTACTTTTAATGTTCTGTTCTGAGAAGCTATTACAGCAAATATGTCTTTTTTGCATTTTTATAAAAATCATATGAAAGATATTTATGCATTGCACAATACTCTACTACATGGCTTCAACTCTTACGTTTTTAGGTTTCTAGGCTTTAGGTAACTACATGTCAAATTAGCCTGTTCCTGTGCCTCATGTGTCAGCTTGAATCATGTTAAGCTATCTAAATTTTTTATACATTGACCTTTTAACCCAGTGTGACTAAGTTTACTGCACATGCTTGGAAGTTTTTTAATGTGACCATGGAGACTTCCAATTCTGTTTACATTTTGTTGAAATTTAATTTTGCCATAGAAGTACAGAAATGCCATGCAACTTCGTTAAAGTGTATTCAACCAAGGACCATGACAAATGACTGCCACATTATAGCATTCCTGATCACATTTTGTCTGGTAGCCTAGTGGTTAAGACACCTATTCATGACATGGGAGACTCAGTTCCTAGAGCTACTTCACATCACAGGTCAGTGATCTTCCACATCCCAAGACTGTTTTAATCACCAGACTACAGTATAGACAAGACTGAGAACACCCTCTTGTTGAAGCTAGACCATAGGATAACTAGGAGGGAAAGAGTCATAGGGCAAGAAGAAAAGCAAAAAGAGACCTGCTTTTGTGGCCAGGGCAGGATAGGGCTACAACCCTGGTGTGACAGTCTCATGTATTTTGGCCTCCCCAGAGTCTGGTAGCCCTGGTGGCCAGATTGGCCTGCCCAAGTTCCTTTGCCTCTTCTGCCAGCTCTCTCTCACCTGGCATGATTTGATGTTTCATATATGAGGGGAGGCTGTCTATAAGGACTTAGGTGGTCTCTTCTTTTGTGCCTTTTACTTCTTTGCCTTCACCTCACTGATGTACTCCCTCTTTAAGAAGGTCTTAAGTCACTTATGGGCTAGAACTATGACCTCCAGCTAACCATATAGTCATTCCCATGCCTCACAGATTACTCTTACTTGCCCCTTGTAGGGGAATCTCTTGGTCTCCAATACACTTTGGGCCTCGTTGTCTGGGCTTCAAATAGTGAGAGTAAAGACTTACACAGCCAAAGAAGCTCTTCAAAAATGGCCAAAGACTTTAAAAAGTAACCACTCAAAATAGAGGAACATCTTTGATCTTGAAACATCTGTCCCTTCAATGCTTCTCTGACATCCCACAGTGCTTTGCTTCCCTCCTCTTTGTTTTCCCATGGGCTCAGCTGTCCTTAGGAATCTCTGGAGACCAGAGATCAAGAGGCATGAGGAATTCCTTCTCTCCCATCCCCTAGACAGAGAACAGTGCCACTGAATATCTTTGTGGCTATTTTAAGGCATGCCAGTAGAAATCAGGGGAGTCAACTGCACATCTGCCTGGTGCCAAATTTGAAGCACCACAGGATTCAGAGTGTTTCAAATGCACGTTGGTACATACTGAAAGGCTACACTTGAACATTTTAAAGAGAGAGACAGTGTATCAAATCTTATTTCACCTTTTCATTCTGAAGTGGCACTTAGCCATACTTATGCAATTTTTGGCAGTTTCTCAGATTTTGGACTCTATTTGAATTTCAGTAGCAAAGCTCAACCTCCATTCTATTCTGAAAATGCTTAGAAGGCTCCACTTCAGCCATGTAGGCCCCAGGAGAGAAAAGAATAATCTGAATAGGCACATAACACCATAAAAATCCCCAAAGCTTTAGTAGCAGAAACACCCCCCCCCCCCCCCCCACCATATATAACACACATATGATGCTGGAGGAGGAGGACTGCAAGACAAGGGGATTGTGGCTCAGTGAAAAGAACATTGCTCTGAAAGGGAGGATTTCCTATTACCAAAATAACACCACAGGGCTAATCGGCCCCAGAAGAGTAAAGACGACAGCCTTCAGGTAAGCAGACTGCAGAACAATAAGGGTAGGAATAGACAATAAGCAGCACAAGCAGGACCTGGGTCCTGTTGCAGGGGAGAAAGGGTCAGGTGACCAGAAGGAGGAGGAGTCAGGGATATGGATATTGAATTTCAGGGCTGGAGCCACCTGGGCCCTGATCTTGCTAAGGGAAGGAGACGCAGAGAGCTTCACATGGACAGAAGACACCCCAGGGAGTTGGCATACCTCAGGAGGATCTGCTCTTGGTTAGTGTACCTACACTGTTAGTTTCTTACTGAGAGTACTAGCTCTGAAAAGTTGTGCCTATGGGGAACTCAGTGTTTTAGTCAGCAGGTTTAAGGCCTGGCCTGGTGGATCATGACAGGAAAAATGGGGAGCCCAATAGACTATAATAGGGCAAGGGTCTAGAATAGAGAGGAAGGTTAGGAGAGGGAGGTGGCTGAGACCAGAAAGAGCAGTGTCTTGCTCAAAGCAGAGATAGGGCTAGACTAAGGCAACCTCATGATGAGCAGTGCACAGTGAAGAACCCAAGGCTCATTCTGGTGCTCTGGGGACAGTCTCCCAAATTTCTATTTTTGACTTGGTGTGTCAGGTGAAGATAGTCTGGTAGCCAGGGGAAGCAGACTGGGTGGGACTTGTACAGCTTCCAGGAGACATCATGGCTGCCCTCAAAGGCAGGATCCTGTTATATAGGGCAATTGGTCTCTAAATTTTTTTCAGCAGCTTGCATTGAATATTTGATAAGATGAATAAACCACACTACAATAGCTTATGCCCTACTAAGGTAGGGGCCAGGTACGGAATGTTTTTTTCCTTCTGGAGTAGCATCCACTTCACTGTATCCACCTTTGCCTGGCTTGCCTCTGCATGATCCCTGTAACAGGCCCAGGGCTGTAGGGTTGGTTGTGATGCTCCCTGGTGGCCATGCAGCTCCCGCCCTCCTCTGGCTCTAAGGTCTTTCCCTTCTCTTCTTCCTGCCATGCCTTGACATACTTCATTAATTTTTGAAGGGGAGGTAGCCCAAGGGTGCTGGAGCAAGCCCTAGTCTGTCTTCTTGCCAGCAGATCCCTCTTAGACACTGATGGTCCTCGTCCTGCCCTTATGCTAGGTGAGCCCTCTTGACCCATATGTGCCCCGAGGACATGTGGAGCCACCCTAATTAAAACACCGCCCCCTCACCCCTGGATAACATGTAAAAGTGCCCATAAGTGCCACTTAGGCATGGAATGGTGAAACAGGATTTGTCTCTATATTATAACAGCTTTAGTAGTTAAGGGGGAAATCTTGCCCCTCCCACATCGCATGGATGGCTCTGATGCAGAAGGAGAGAGACAGTTATGTTGTGCATGGGGAGGCAAGGTTCAGGTGGCATGTGCAGTGCACCTGGCAGGGCTTCCTCCTGGTTTACTGCATGAGTTTGAGATGAGTCTCTGATGGATCTTTATCTGAGATGAGTATAGTGGTGGGCCCTTACTTCAATAGAAAGGGCCCTAGGGGGCTGCCTATTCTACTACATTAATTTTACTTTAAGGAATTTTCTAGTTCGCTTTAAAGTTTTAAGTATCTGTGGACCTCTACATTTTCCTTTGTTGTGTAGCCATACACTATCAGTAACCTACCATCGTGACAGGATGTTTTTAACAAAATTTGAACTTGAAAGTTAAAGATGAAAGGGAACATTTATTAGCTTTTAAGATAATTCAGGGTGCCATAGTAACAGCAGTGCTGCTAAGTCCCTGTTCAATGAGATGATGTTTTGAGGATGATGATTTTGCTTCCACAAGATCTTTTTTTTTTCTCTCCTTCAATAATGGAAAGGAACACCATGAACCTTTGGGGTACCACAGAGTAGTTTGGGCAAGACACAAAAGTATGAATTCTGGGATATAACAGGGAAAATGATTGGAGTTGGGATTAGTCTCCTGGAAGCTTTTCACAATCTGGAACAAAAACTACCCAGAATACAAGTTATGTGGGAGTAGTGCATGCAGCTATGGGATATACAGAAATGCACTAAAATGGCTGCGGTATAGTGTTGTTTGAAAACAGAAATGTAACATCATCTGTGCCAGTGCAGTCACAGTGACGTGACCCACCACAGTCAGTGTAAGATGCATTGTTTTAACTAAATCTATGGATGATAAACCAGTGGAAATGTTATGAGTCTCTCTCCAAACCTAGCCACTCCTCATTGGAGGTAGTTAAGATGTGATTGTTTTTGTAACCAACAGTACACAAGAGAGTGATCTGGCTATCATCACATCCAGCCACATTTGTTGAATGCCTAGATATCCATGTATAGCTAAGCTGACTGAAGACAGGCATCAGCATGAGGTGAAAATAGGGCTTGAAATCAGGCTTTCAAAATATTAGGAAAGTACTCTTACTGCTTTGTGGCTATGGCCCTCTTAAGTGTAGAGATACTACCTAAAGTAATTGGAACAACCACCACATTTTATCTCATACCACATGCCACCAAATAAAACAAGCACCTTGTTTTTAGATTTTAGAAGGCAAACTATACAAAAAAAGATTTTTTTCAGTGCCATGGCCTAGAGTTAGGGGTTTTTTTGTGGAGAGACTAGACTACAAGATGGCTGTTAGCTTCTTTCTGGGACAGCAAGAAGCCTAGAGCAAAACCCAAGACTCTAGCATTAATGATTTTGTAGAAATTCTGAAGTTGGTAATAAATTTGGCTGCTTATTTGGCTGCTTAGCCACAAACTGTTCAGCTGACAACTATCTTGCCATGTCTGAACATGGCACAGGGGACACAATGGAGGGAGTCTACTACAGATCTCCTAACCAATGTCAAGAGCTTGACAAGAAATTTGCTCAGGAACTGGCTGAGGCTGCATGCTCCAGGACCATGGTTGTCGTAGGTGACTTCAATTATCCAGACATCTCGTGGGAGGATGACTCAGCAAAATCCAAGCAGTCACAAACCTTCCTATCATGCGTGGATGACCTCTACCTGACTCAAGAAGTCTATGGGCCAATGAGAGGTAAATCACTGTTTGACCTGGTACTGGCTATTGTGGATGACCTAATCAGTGACTTAGTGATTGATGAGAAGCTGAATGACAGCGACCATAAGGTGATCACCTTCACCATTCCCCATAAAGCTGGCAAATCAGTCAGCAACATGGAAGTCCTTGACTTCAGGAAAGCTGACTTTGACAAACTCAGGAGGCTTGTCAGTGAGGCCCTAAGGGATCATGACCCCAGGGGGAGGGGAGTTCAGGAAGAGTGGTTGCTCCTCAAGGGAGCAATCCTCAATGCACAAGCTAATTCTATTCCGTCTCGGAGGAAAGGGAGCAAGAGGGCACAACAGCCCCTGTGGCTCTCCAGAGATATAGCAGACATCCTGAGGCAAAAAAGGCCTAAAAAGGATGGAGGATGGGATTCACCTCCAAGTAGGAATATTCGGCACTGGTCTGGTCCTACAGGGAGCAAATCAGGAAAGCCAAGGCTGCAACTGAACTCAAACTAGCTTCGAGCATCAAGGACAATAAAAAGTCCTTTTTCAGATATGTGCGGAGCCGGAGGAAAAGCAAGGGCAACATTGGACCCCTGCTGAACCAGATGGGACAACTGACATCCAGGAAAAAGCCAACCTATTAAATGGGTACTTTCCGTCGGTCTTTCATCAGTCCCATGGGATGCCCATGCCCACTACGGGACAGGGAGGTCCAGGTGAGGAAGATCCCCTGCCTCAGCTGACCTTATGACCTCATTAATGTTGACCTTGTGAAGGAACACCTTGAGAGGCTGGATACCTTCAAGTCAGCTGGCCCTGACAATCTACACCCCAGGGTACTCAAGGAGCTGGCGAGCATCATAGCCCAGCCCCTGGAATGCATCTTTGAAAACTCCTGGTGCTCTGGTGTAGTGTCTGAAGACTGGAAGAAGGCCAATGTGGTGCCAATCTTCAAGAAAGGGAGGAAAGTGGATCCAGCTAACTATTGGCCCATAAGCCTGACTTCTATCCAGAGGAAGGTCTTTAAAAAGTTTATTAAAGAGGCCATCCTTAATGGACTGGCCAATGCCAACATCCTGAGGGATAGCCAGCACAGGTTTGTTGTGGGTAGGTCTTGCTTGACCAGTCTCATTTTCTTCTACGACCAGATGACCTATCACCTGGACGAGGGAGAAGAGATTGATGTCATATATCTTGACTTCAGAAAAGCCTTTGAACTGGTATCCCATGATCACCTCTTGGCCAAACTGGCCAATTGTGGCCTTGGGTCCACCACGATCTGCTGGCTGGGAGACTGGCCCCATGGTCGGACCCAGAGGGTAGTAATTGATGGAAGTCAATCGTCATGGTGTCCTGTGACCAGTGGGGTCCCCCAAGGCTCTGTCCTTGGACGCATATTGTTCAACATCTTCATTAATGATGTGGACATTGGAGTCAGAAGCAGACTAAACAAGTTCACCGATGACACCAAGCTCTGGGACAAGCATCCATACCTGAAGACAGGCCGGCGATCCAGGCTGACCCAGACAGGCTCAGCAAATGGGTGGATGAGAACCTGATGGTGTTTAACATTGAAAAATGCAAGCTTCTCCACCTTGGGAGGCAAAACCTGCAGCACCCTTATAGGCTCGGCAGTGCTACACTGGCTAGCACTACGGAAGAAAGAGACTTGGAAGTCAGCATTGACCACAAGATGAACATGAGTCTGCAATGTGATGCTGCAGCTAGTAAAGCGACCTAAACACTGGCTTGCAGCCATAGATGCTTCTCAAGCAAATCCTGGGATGTCGTTCACCCATTGTACTCGGCCTTGGTGAGGCCGCAGCTGGAGTACTGCATCCAGTTTTGGGCTCCACAATTCAAAAAGGATGTGGAGAAGCTTGAGAGAGTCCAGAGAGGAGCCACGCGCATGCTCAGAGGTCAGGAAAACAGACCTTACAATGACAGGCTGAGAGCCATGGGGCTGTTTAGCCTGGAAAAATGCAAGCTCAGGGGTGATCTGATGGCCACCTATAAGTTTATCGGGGTGACCGCCAGTATCTGGGGGAACATTTGTTCACCAGAGCACCCCAAGGTCGAAAGGTTATAAACTACTGCAAGACCATTTCAGGTTGGACATAAGGAAGAATTTCTTTACTGTCCGAGCCCCCAAGGTCTGGAACAGCCTGCCATCGGAAGTGGTTCAAGTACCTACATTGAACATCTTCAAGAGTAAATTGGATGCTTATCTTGCTGGAATCCTATGACCCCAGCTGACTTCCTGCCCTTTGGGCATGGGGCTGGATTAGATGATCTTCCAAGGTCCCTTCCAGCCCTAATGTCTATGAAATCTGTGAAGTCCTTGAAATCTTGCAGTTCAGTGTCTTCATTCTTCTTTTATTCCATGCTTCTATTCCAGAGAATAAAAATTATCTTCCCTGCTTAAGGGAGATTAGAGCTTTCTTAACACAGCTCCTCTAATTTTAGAGGACTGCTTTTGGTGAAAAAGGTTTGTCTTGTAAATATGGTATTGCTTATAAAGGTCTCAGTGGCCATGTCCAGACAAACATGAACATTTGGTTCCCTGGGGACAGGTATTCCTGGGAAACTGGTACATGGCATGTTACCCTGGGTGGGTTAGAGGAGGCTGGGGCCAACAACTGTGCTGGCCCAAGAAGCCTTACCTGTGGTCTTGGGCACCAAGGAAGCTTCAATTTCAGCACTCCTGCAGCTGGAAACTTGGCTAGACAGTCAGGTGGGTAGGAAATTAGCTATGGGGAGGAATCAGAGAGTTCTACTGAATGGCTCTGTGTCGTCTTGGCAAGAGTGGCCGGTGGTATCCCTCAGGGGTTGGTGCTTGGTCTGGTGCTTTTTAACATCTTCATCAATGATTTGGATGTGGGGGTGAAGAGCTTGTCCCTAGGGAACCAAATGTTCATGTTTGTCTGGACATGGCCACTGAGTCCTTTTAAAGGAATACCATATTTACAAGACAAACCTTTTTCACCAAAAGCAGCCCTCCAAAATTAGAGAAGCTGTGTTAAGACAGCTCTAATCTCCTTTGAGCAGGGAAGATAATTTTTAGTCTCTGGAATAGAAGCATGGAAGAAAAGAAACATGAAGAAATGCAAGATGGCTGGCAGCTGAGTAGTTTGTGACTAAGCAGCCAAATGAGGAGCCAGATTTATTACCAGCTTCAGACTGTCTGCAAAATCATTAACACTAGAGTCTTGGGTTTTGCTCTGGGCTTCTTGCTGCCCCAGAAAGAAGCTAACAGCCATCTTGTAGTCTAGTCTCTCCACAAAAAAACCCCTAACTCTAGGCCATGGCACTGAAAAAAATCTTTTTTTGTATAGTTTGCCTTCTAAAATCTAAAAACAAGGTGCTTGTTTTATTTGGTGGCATGTGGTATGAGATAAAATGTGGTGGTTGTTCCAATTACTTTAGGTAGTATCTCTACACTTAAGAGGGCCATAGCCACAAAGCAGTAAGAGTACTTTCCTAATATTTTGAAAGCCTGATTTCAAGCCCTATTTTCACCTCATGCTGATGCCTGTCTTCAGTCAGCTTAGCTATACATGGATATCTAGGCATTCAACAAATGTGGCTGGATGTGATGATAGCCAGATCACTCTCTTGTGTACTGTTGGTTACAAAAACAATCACATCTTAACTACCTCCAATGAGGAGTGGCTAGGTTTGGAGAAAGACTCATAACATGAAGCCGAAAATCTTCCAATTTTCTCATGAGAACATCTTGCAGAAGTTCAGGATCATACACATGAAGCTTTTGAGAAAGGAATACTTTTAATACCATTTTAATTCTCTGTATTGTATTTACATTATGTCTTATTAACTAAGATCATCTAAAATAAAAGGAAAATGGTGGACCCCATAAAACTGACATTTCCAGAAATTTAAGTTTCTTTAAATATATATATTGTATTTCCTTTGAATTACATTAGAATGCACTTTATCTGTTTTTTTTTTTCCTAATGTAAAGGTAATTTTTCCTTTTTTCCATGAACAAAAATCTGGCAGGGGTTTGCTTTGTTCTGAAGTAATGTAGCATTCAGATGAGCCATGTCATTTGGTCGTTCTAGTTTCCAACAATCATAATTAACTTGGCATGGTCATTTTTCAAGTCATCTCATTTTTCATAATTTAGAAAATCTTGTCAGGACAGGTTTATAGAATGACTAACATACTATGTGATAATACTTACTTCTTCCTAGGATTCATGCATTACTTCAGAGAATATTCTGTCTTATCAATCAAAAGTTTTATGTTCTTCTCTTTTAAGATGTTTAGAAATGAAATGTAGATCAGATTTGGAATACAGATCAACAAAGCATGCAACTGTAATTTCAATTTTTTTCATCTGCTTGAATAGCTGACAGCTGAATAACAGGTTTTCGGAGAATCAGAATAAACTTAAGGCTCAGTCTTCTAACCCATCAAGAATGCATGTCCCCTAAAAGTCCTTGGAATATTGCCTAGCTGGAAAGTAGTACTGGGCTTTTAGCACTTTAAAAATAAATGTATTAGATTTTTAAGTTTAAAAAATGTTACAAGAACGCAGGCATAAAAATAACTGTATACAGAAAATAATTACAGATTGATAACACAGGAGTTAGTGTTTCCCATTACAATTATTCCCAATAAACCTCAGTGACCTGTTCCCTTCAGAATAATTCTTTGTAAAATATTTACTTTAATAGTGAGTGACAGGTAAATAACAGGCTTGTGCAAGTTGGCAGTGACCCGATCCAGCTTCGGATCTGGCCGTTTCGAATGCTAAGGATCCGATCCAGAGCTCCGGACCAGGTTTCTGCCTCAATCCGGCCGAAGCGGCTCCAAAGCTTCGGAGCCACCTTAGAGATCCAGCTATAAGGGGGAATCAATTAAATATTTATAACTTGTTTTTTTTTTGTCCAATTTGGATGAAGCATCCAGAGATGGTAGCCCCTGCTGAGAGCATGAATCCTGCCAAGTTTCAAGAAGATCGGTGTAGGGGTTTGGGGGAAAACTGCCCCCAAATTGAAAGCAAAACTCCTGTCATGTCTATGTGTTACAACACAGGGGGGTCAAAACTGCAGGGGTGGCAGCTCTTACTGAGGCCACAACGTTTGCCAAGTTTCAAGAAGGTCAGTGCAGAGGTTTGGGGGAAACTGCACCCCAAGCTGCGGACAAACAAAACTCGTGCCATGGGTGACCCTGTGTGTGTTAAGGTGCAGCAGGGTGACAGCTGCAGCGATGGTGGCCCCTGCTGAGGCCACAACACCTGCCAGCTATTGAGGAGATCGGTGCAGGGGGGTTCTGGGGCCCTGCACCCCTAGCTGCTGACAGACAGAACTTGTGTCATGGGTGCTGTTTGCAACTAAAACAGAAATTGATGGATAATGTGAAACAGCTTGCTGGAGCTGCTGTTTACCAAAATCAGACAGTACAGCAAATCTTGAGGGACATACTTTCCCTTATGAATTTTCCAGAACACAAAAGTTAAGCCAAGTTTAGATAAGCTTCCAGAGATATTAAGTGTTTATCAACTCTGAGCTCAGTTTTTAGAGGTCTTAGTTAACATATTCAATATTTTGTCTAACTATTTAATGGACAAAAGCTAAGTAAAGATAGCTGGACTTGACCTCATATCTCTATCACAGTGATTCCCAACCAAGGTGCCAGAATACCCTGGGGTGCCGTGAGATCCTTTCATGGGTTTTGTGCGATGTGAGGAGATAAGCAGATAAAAAGAGACTCAGGCTTAGGACACATACAGATGTTCAAAAACCTGGGAGAAGAATTGATCTAAGTTACACTGCCAAGTGCCTGGGCCACCATGCCCACAAGCCCCAGCTGCCTCACTGTTGATCTTCCCCTGTGCCCCATCCTAAGGCTTCCAGAAGAGCCCCAGAGTGAGTACCTTCATTAGTTGCGCCTGCTTTGGGTTTCTGGCCTGTCATAGTGCCCCACCAGTTGCACTCAAACCCACAGACCCAAGGACTGCAGTGTGTTTTGCTCGTTGCCCTGCACAATTCTCACTGGAGACTGCAGGAAATCATTTTTTTGCCCTCTGGACGTGACTTGGAAGGTGGTCACCACAGCAAGCAGCTTCCTGCCCCTGAGCCAGCAGCTGGCCATCCCATGCAGAGCCAGCTACCAAACCCTGCCCTGCCAAACTTCCTGAACTGGGCCATCACCTTCTATGTGACTTCTATGAGGAAGAGGCCAACCAGGATGCTATGGATGTTGGGGTGCTCTGACACTTATATTATGCTACTGCCAGGAGCCCTTAACTAGGTTGGGATTTCACTGTGTTAGATATAGAGCAATCCTAGTGAAGAATAGTTCCTCCTTGTACTAAATAGCTAATCTTTATGCCTATTATGCTATTTTTTACAATGCTAACTTCAAGGCATTTTAACAGGAATTTAGATCAGTGTAAAACAAGAATGATGTTCTTTGAATTTTTACATCTGATTCAGTGACTCCTAATTGAACAGTGTTAAATTTTTGTGCTTGGTAATAAATAAGATATCATGTTGGCTAAAAATCCACATATGTTTCAAAGGCAAGATGTCCACTGGCATGACAAATAATAACTGCAGTAAATTTCCTTACCAAGTGCCACTTAAATGGCCCTGGTGCTAAGGCTATTAAATTCTGGAACATTTCTGACATATAGATGCAAATTGAACTGGGCTTAGACAGGAACAAGTGGTAATGCCTGCTTCCATTCTTTTAGTTCTTGTTTGATCTCAAACAGCTTTTGATAATTTAATATGGTATAATACTGATTTCTTTGACATCCGTGAGAGTTTTACTATGGACTTTTGAAATAATGAAGGATCCTTACTGATGATCCTGGTCAGTGGTGTTTCTTTTCAAAGCTTAGAAACCAGTGTACCATGATATATCCATTTTGGTGTTCCTTGATGGATGATGAGAGTTTATTTTGAAGGTACCAAAATAATTATGCTCTTTTTCCATGACTCTCTACTATGCATTTCATGATAGTAAACAGCTTTTGATATGTCATTTCAGATAAGTACAAAAAAGTGGCACATATCCATACATAATATAGACACACAGACTGTGAGAAAAGCAGGCTGTTAAGTAAAATAGAAGCACCATTTGTATAACTTTCTCTCTCCTTCTGTTGTATGGATAAATAATGGCTCTTTGCTTTATTTTTCAAAATTATTTCCATTTCTGAAATCTGGAACATAGAATATATCCACACCCTTCAGTGTAGTGTAGTGATACCCACATTGTTTTGTATAGTGGAAGAGGTCTAACTTCAGTAGCAGAGAGGTACGCATAGCCTTATTTACTCTGCCAAGAAACAGGCCAAATTAACACTGATGGAACTCCAGGCAGCCTTGCCTAGGCAACTTACAATCTTTGAACTGGCTCAGCTGATTTCATTTCACTACATGTGGAGTACAGACATATACATAGGGCACATCTCCATGAGTGGGAACATGTGTTTCCCTGGGGACAATTAGCAGCAGCATATATTTGTGCTGCTGCTAGTTATCCCTAGCCATGC
The DNA here is from genome assembly GCF_052110815.1 of Crocodylus siamensis. NCBI lineage: Eukaryota > Metazoa > Chordata > Crocodylia > Crocodylidae > Crocodylus > Crocodylus siamensis. The sequence continues at coordinate 121,153,977 of NC_143395.1, forward strand.
CCCTGAATGTGTGCTTCAGTGCACAAATTGACCCAAGTGGGATAGGGGAGGCTGAGGCCAGCACCTGGGCTGACCCTGGGAGCCTTACCTAGGGTCCAGGGGCCTCCCAGGACTGTAGTGGTGGTGAACCAGGTGTGCAGAGCCTGGATGGCATCCAGAGCATGCTTCTGGCTGGCCAGGCTCTGGTTTTGGGTTGTGCACACTGCAGCTACATGTGCCCCCTTGCTTTTCTTTTGGTTTTTTTTTTTTTTACACTAGGATCTCTAGATGCCCCAAAAAAATCACTCCATTGCAAATTAGCAGAGTGGCAAACACATGCATGTATGGGCTTGCAGCACCACAAACCACACTTGCATGTGCATGGGTAACTGTTTTAGCAAGGCAGAGTGAGAGAGTTAAGTGCTTACTCTCACCAACATTATTTACTGGATAAGCAAAGCATATCACCTTCCAGTGCCGTCATTTGAAATGTAAATATTTCAACAGTGATTAAAATTTGTTTTAAAACAACAACCCATAACTTTTGCTCATCTCCTTTTTAAAAAAAAAATTGTATTTTTGAAAAAGCAAAGAGTAAATAGTATATCTTAGTAATTTCTAGATTTTATAGAACCAAAAAACTGCTTGTGTGTGTGTGTGTATAAATCTTTTGGTGTTGTTATAATTTGATTTACAATCACCAGTGATGACTTCCCATTAGCAAAGAATAATTGAATGCATAACATGAATTGTATGTCAGTCAATACAGAGGAACAGCCATTTGGCCCCTTTTTGCCTTCTCCAACAATGTCTTCCTCAGACCATAGCGCCCTTAAGGCAACCTAAATTCTGGAACTTCCTAACTTTTAACTGGTGGACATTGCAACTGTAGTGTTCTTTAACATTGTATGTAGTAACATTCCTATGTAGTACTTTATGTGAGGAATCCTTAGGAGACAGAGTAAGATACACCTTATAATCCTTAGGAACTAGAAAGTTTTATAAACCTCAGGATTCATTTGGGAATGTCATTATTCTGTTTTTCTCCAGAAGACGTTATTAGTTATTTATAAAAAGTGAGCATGTCTACACAAGACAAGTTACTATGGAGAGGAGAAAATTTCTGCACAGTAAGCATCACAGTCTACACATGCAGATGCTTACCGTACAGTAATTTGCTCTAATTGTGAGTTAATTAGCTGCCTGCATATACAAGTAGAAAATTAACTCTTGAGTAGTTACTGCACAACAATGAATGGGTAGATGCTGACCAGGAGCAAATATACTCCCAATCAGCCCCACCACCAGGGGGCTGCCTGCAGCCCAGCCTCAAGCCATCGGCTTGGGAACTTCTGTAGACCCAGGGCTGGGACAGCTCTTTGCCTGCCCCAGCCCCAGGCCCTTAAAAGCCTGTGGCAATGCTGGGACTCTGGGCCACTTGCAGCCATCCTCTGGCCATGGAGTCCCACAGCAGAGGCCCCAGGCCAGGTGTAGCAGCCTGCCCAGACCCTGGCGCTGGTCCCTCAGAACCGTGTCACTGTGCAGCTGCCAGGCCCATGCCATTGCACCATTCTAGGTGCTGCAGGCAGCTTCTAGGCCTGGCAGCACCCTGTGCCACCTGCAGCCAGCCTCTGGCTACCAGATCCCATACCAGCTGGCCCCAGGCCAGCTACGGCAGCCTGCCCAGACTTTGCTGCTGGTACCCAGCACAGTATTGTTAGAAATATTATTAGGAATGCATAATGAATAGAGTGTTGTTAGAACTGCACAGTTTGTATCTCGTACCTGATAAAAAGAAACACTACCAAGGACCCTTTGTGCTAAAGAATCACTCCCTTTGCTAATTTGTCCGCCATTCTTACACTAAATCACTCTCAACCCTCATACTCCTCCAGTCTCTCTCTGTTTTTTATCATGTAGATTACAGAAGTTGTAAATCAATTCACTGTGTCCTTGAAGGGGAGGGGTATTTCAACTTTTGGTGACCTAAGGGCTTTTCTGAGCATGCGTAATTAGCTAATGCATATATGCCTATCCGCCCCGCATACTTAATATTATAATTATAATGGACATACGACGTATGAAGTGACATATTTACATATATGTTTGTATGAACCGGAAACGAGTTGTAAGAGTTCCTGTTTCTGCACACGTGCCCAGGAGAAGGGGATAAAAGCCAGCTAAGAGTTTTCCTCGGGGGCAGAGTAATCTGAGATTCTCTGTCTCTGCTCTGACCCTATTTGCAAATACACCTTTTGTTTTGCTAATAATGTGTGCCTGAGGAATTATTATTCGCGAGCCTCCAAAAGAAACGAACCGCGATTTTCGCATCAGTATCACCACCCTGTCTCAAGCTGTGTCCCTGCTCTGGGTGCAGCATGCACCAGCCCAAGCCTGCCAATGCTGAGACTATCACAAAGAGGCCTAGAAAGCCACTGAGGGGGCCATGCTGGTGTCCTTCTTGATGCCACATGTGGCAGGAAGCCACCTTTGTTTCTCCCCAAAATCTCTGTGCTGTGACAATTTGATTAGGATGGCCCCAGCAGAGGATATACACCCTTACCCTATCTCTTTAGGTAACCTGAGCTGACTACATTCCTGCGGGAGGGGGGAAACCTACACCCTCTGCCTACGTGACTCATATCAGCTACCTGGGTGAGGGGCTTCTACCTGGTGGGCTAGAGTCTGTTTGGCAACTAGTGATGTATTTCAAATTGGTTGATCGACAGCTACCCAGAGCTGGCCTTCACTGGACCAGGTGAATGAGGTCACAGGGGCTGTATAAGTTAAGACTGCCCAGGAGGAGGGGGCAGCAGCCATGTAGGGGACTCAGACTTAGAGAGGAGCTTTACCATCTGAAACTGCCTCTTTCCCCCATAACTCATGAGTGAGGAATGGCCTCCCTCCAGAGGGAATCTCCAACAGCCTCTGGATGATGCTTGTGAGTAAGCTACTCAAGATCTGATTAGATATATAGCTGGCAGTAACTCAGATGTGTGTTCAAAAGGCTACCTCAGCCAGACTGTTTACTCTATGGGATTTCTATGATATTGCTCTATCTTGTACCCTATTTTCACCGTACCCCTGTAATCAATAAAATTCTCCTTTGTGACTGGTGTAGGAGACTTATTGAGGGGTGGGTCTAAATTATGCCTAAGAGACCCCTGAGGTCTGTGTACTAAGGGAGACTTTCCTTTTTGGCCCCTGACTTGGGGAAGTGCCCCAAGTGCCTGTACTGGGTCGAGTACCCGTAGGAGTCCAGAGGAGAGCCACGCACATGATCAGAGGTCAGGAAAACAGATCTTACGATGACAGGCTGAGAGCCATGGGACTCTTTAGCCTGGAAAAGCGTAGGCTCAGGGGTGATCTGATGGCCACCTATAAGTTTATCAGGGGTGACCACCAGGATCTGGGGGAACGTTTGTTCACCAGAGCACCCCAAGGGATGACGAGGTCGAACGGTCACAAACTCCTGCAAGACCGTTTCAGGCTGGACATAAGGAAGAATTTCTTTACTGTCCAAGCCCCCAAGGTCTGGAACAGTCTGCCTTTGGAGGTGGTTCAAGCACCTACATTGAACACCTTCAAGAGTAAATTGGATGCTTATCTTGCTGGGATCCTATGACCCCAGCTGACTTCCTGCCCTTTGGGCAGGGGGCTGGACTCGATCTCCTGAGGTCCCTTCCAGCCCTAATGTCTATGAAATCTATGAAATCTATGAAATGACTATTAGGCCTGTGTTTCCCTGAGGACACAGAGCTGAGAGAGTCCCCTCTCAGGGTGGTGGCAGCTTACGTTACCCCCAGGCTAGCAAGTGTGCTCCAGGAAGGGGGACAGCCAGACGTGAGGCACCCCTAGGGAGGCACTCGGAGCCTGGAAGGTGGTTGGGCGCAGGGAGGTGGGTGGCTCAATGCAGGAACACCCCCTATTGGCCCGCCACACTGCACACCAACTCCTAGCACTACAGCTGGTCCCAGGAGAAGGCCACAGATCTCGTGGCACTGTGGGGCCAGGCTAAGATCCTCAGCCAGTTTTCTTGGAGTGGGTGCTCCAACACTCACATCTATGAGGGCCTGTCAGGCCACATGCAGGAGCATGGGCATGACCAGTCAGCATGCCAGTGCCACATAAAGGTCCCAGGAGGAGAACAGAGGGTCACCGTCACTGACCACAACCACTGGTTGCAGGCTGCCCACAAGACTATGTAGCAGCTGGACCACATCCTTGGACCCTGGGATCCTGGCCTGAGACATGCGGTCTACTCCAGCATGGGCAGCCTGTGTCACCATGGGAGGGCCTCTCAGGCTACCAGGAGCTCATCCCACTGTGCTTCCTACCCATGGCCTCATTGAGCAGCTCTGGCAGCTCAGGCCAGTGCCTGCATTGCCAGTTCTTGGTGCATTGTCCCATCCAGAAAGCCAGACTGGCCATGGCAATGCCAGCCACCAACAGCTTTAGCTCCTCCCCAGAGGAGGCCTCTGCTCTGGCATCTGGAAACTGCCCACCTGGTAAGCCCCATACAGGAGGGAGGGACCTCTCTGCCCCTGCCCCTGCCCCTGCCCCTGCCCCTGCCCCTGCTTCCTGCCTGGCCTGGCCCCTCTCCCCTGGCCCCAGGCTCACCACTCTCCCCCTGCACAGCACTCAGGGAAGTAGGAAGGAGTGCAAAACTTTATTGAGCAGCCTGTGCCCCCTCAGCTAGAAAGGCATATGCCTCTTACACATGGAGGAATGTATCAATGTGTAATGTGTGTTGGTAATTCAATAAATTGTATATAGTTAAGAACTTTGGACTTGGGTTAACTCTATAAAGAGAGATCTGCTTGGAATTCTGGCATCCCTCTCACCGCACCCCCTCCTGCTTACCTGTCCCATCCAATTGAGAATAAAGCACACCCTTAGGTGTACCCGGGTTACAATGCCAGCAGTAATGTTATCCTCGGCTAGAGGGGGCAGGGACCAGTAGCCCTCCAGGTGGTGGCGGAAGTTGTGGGGAAGGGAGGGCTTGCCCTTCTCCCTGTCAAAGCTCAGCGTCCTATGCCAGGTTTGCAGGTGCATCTGGGGAATTGTGCTGCAACCAGCAGCAGTGGGGCATAGTGGGTTGGGCACCTTTCAGTCCATGTAAACAGCTCCTTGTAGTGTGACCAGGACACTGTCAGCAGGGGCACACTCCGGGTGCAGAGCTGGGGGGAGATGGCCCCTGGACACCCCTCTGGAGAGGGCCCCTGTGGAGAGGTCAAGGGTGGAACCAGCTCCACATCCCAGTCATTCAGGAGCCGCTCAGCTCCCAACCCCAGGTGCTGAGCTTGGCAGCAGCACAGGAGAGTTTGGCCTGCAGGATGAGAAAGTGGGGAAGTGGTCCGGGGTCTGTTACAGGAGGTGCTTGGCCTGGGAAGTGGATAGGGGAGGCAAGATGCCTGCGACAAGCACTCATCAGCCCACATGCCCCTGCAGAGTGAGCAGGGCCAGGGGGCTTGGTCAGCAGCCACCTATGCCAGGGCCTGCCTAGCCAATTTCCTATGGTCCCTAGGCACCTGTACGTGCATGATCCTGATCTGAGGTCAGACAGCACACAGCATCTTATCTCAGAAATTTTGCAAACTCTCAAAAACAACCTCTTTCTCTTGGCTTTGTAGGACCTGCAGCTGTATACAGAGAAAGGGACTAGCTCTAGCCATAGAGCTGCAGCATACTGGCACCCTACTCTGCAGCTTGCTACAGGCCAGAAAAGCAGGTGGTCAGGGAGCAGCACATAAGTTTGCCTTTTAAAGATAACTTCTGGCCACAGGTGGCTGCAGCCAATGCTTCTAGCTCCCCCTTACTAGTGCAGGTTGCTGGTGCAGTTGCAGGGCCAGTGGGTGGAGGGCCAGAGTGGGCAGGAGAAAACTTTTTCCAGGAACTACAAATCTGCTCCCAAATTCCTGCATGTGTAGATGCCTGCCCAGGGAGTGTTTATTCAAAAATAAATTACTCTGGAGTAAATGAATCCAGGGTTTGGCAAATACACACAGTTGGGATTTTATTTTCAAACAGAATCCAAACAGCATCCTGCTGGAAGTAAAATGGAGGAGGAGGAAAACCCTCCTACCTTTTAATCCTAATAATCTAGTGGCAAAGGTACCTTCTGAGGGAGCAGGAGTCCTAGGTTCTAGGCCCTTCTTACTAAAACAGGGCCTGAACCTGCTCTCCACCCTCCCAGCTGGTCATCAGGATCCAGGTTTTGAGGCATGCCTGGTGATAAGTAGCAAGGGATTTACTTGATGAGCCTGTATGATTTCTTTCTGTTTGCATGCCTGTGTAGTCTACTGAAAATATTTAGTGAGGAAATATGAAGTTCTTAGCTACATAGAAAAGAAAAGGTGCATAAATGCAAAACATTTCAGTTACATCAAAGGTGCCTAAGACAAATCTGGCTCACAGAGCCACAACATTCCCCCACCCCTGATTCTGGCCCCACATAGGGCCAGTCTGGGACCACTCATCCTGACATGATGAATCCCGCACCTGTGACACCCCCTCTGGCAGATCAAGAATTGCATTGCACATGGCTCTTGCTCCAGCCAGTCCAGGATATGAGCCACCCACTCTATCTGGGTCAGGCTAGGCACCACATGTAGTACAGAACCTGGGGTGGGCACCACATGTGGCACAGTCCTGGACTAGGTAGAATGGGAGCCGGATCCAGTATGCAGGGATGGGAAGGTTCTGTGGGTCCCTTGCATGTTGGAACTGGTGCTCACTCTGGACAGTCTGGGACTACACCACAAGTGGTGTCTGATTTAGCTAGTCTGGAACCCATGCTTCACACAACATCTACCCCAGCATGAATGCTGTGTGCCCCTGGAGGTTGTTGGGGCACGGAGACTGTCCACAGGCAGTGACGCAGTGTCAGCGGCTGTAGTGGTGGCAGTGGTGGGGTTGGTGTGTTGAGCTCTGACTGATGATCAGTGACCACCCACAGACACCGCTGGCAGCACTGGCAGTGGCCATCGGTGATTGGGGTTCACCTGCAGATGCCACCGGCAGTGTTGGTGGGGGTGGTGAGTGGCAACTGCCCACAGGTCCCACTGTCAGCATCAGCAATGCTTTTTGCAGAGGGGGAACTGCCAAGCTCAGGGGTGCACATGCACCCATGTAAACTGTGGCAGGCCAGTAGCTGGTGCTCCTGCAATGAGCCACCCACCTCACTGAGCCCAACCACCTTCCATGCTCTGAGTGCCTTGCTGGGGGCACCTCATGTCTGGCCAACCCCCTTCCTGGAGCACACCTGCTAGCCTTGGGGTAACGTCCCCACCACCTGGGGTCTGGAGTTATCTTGGCTCTGTACCCCCTGGGAAACACAGGCCTATTAGCCCTTGAGGGTACTTGATCCACTTCAAGAACTTGGGATGCTTCCCTCAGACTGAAGCACAAATAGTGGTCTCCCTTAGTCAGCTGAACCAAGGGGACCCCAAGACATAATCTAGCCCCCTCCCAATAAGTCTCTCATGCTAGGTACAAAGGAGAACTTTGTTGGATACAAGGAGTAAGTTTGGAATAGGGTACAGGATAAAGCAACATCAGAGAAATCCCATAGAGCAAACAGAGTGGCTGGGTAGCCTTTGATCACACATCTGAGTTACTGTAAGCTATATATCTAGTTAGTCCTCAGGTAGCTTACTCGTAAGTATCATCCAGAGGCAGGTGGAGGTTCCTTCTGGAGGCATGAGTTTCAAGAGAGAGAGCAAGTCTCATATGGTCCAGCTTCTCTCTCTGAGTTTTTCATCATGGCTACTGCCCCTCCTCCTGAGCAGTCCTTAACTTATATAGTCCTTATGACCTCATTTACCTGGTCCAGTGGAGGCCAGCACCTGTTGGCAGCCAGCCAACTAATTTGAAGTGCATCACTGATTGCCAGGTCAACTGGCAGGGTCCCTAGTCCCCTCCCATTCAGGTTGGCATTGCTTAGAACAATAGGGAACATAAGCCCCTCACCCAGGTATGTGATGCTAGTCATTTAGGCAGAGGGAGCAGGTTTCCCTCAGGAAATGTATGCAATTCAGATTACCTAAAGAGATGGGATGTCTGCCCTCTGCAGGGACCATGTTAACCAAGTTGTCACAGAGCAGAGTTTTTTGGGGAGAGACAGAGATGGCATTCTGCCACACACACCCTCTATGCGTTGCCAATGTACCCCAGATTGGCTGAAGTGGGCAGCATGTGCTGCTTACCTCCAGATCCAGGCAGAGCAGTGCCTCATAAGTACCATAAGTGGTACTAAGGCTGCTGGATCCAGCATGTGTAAGGGCAGGGGTCCACAGGCCCAACCCAGTCTGTGGGAACAGCCCTGTGCCATCCATCCAACCTATGAATCAGATCCAGGTCACTCACCTGGTCCATGGGGCCAGATGAGTTTGACATCCCTGAGTTACATGGCTACATATATGCCAATTGGGCATATAAAGATGAAATAGGATCTAGCCCTAATTGTTTGGAATATCATTCCTATTGATGGTTTTATTTAAAGAAACATTTTTTTATTATTATTAAGGGGGACAGGTTTTTAGTTTTCAAAATAGGTGTTTTTAGAAATAGCTATCAGCATGAAACCTAGTGTGTATTAATTCCCCAGAGTCAAAAGGAACACTGGAGCAAATACTACTAAATATGCAGTGCAATGGTTAAAGCACTATGCTAAAAGCAATGGAGGCCCTGGTTCAAATGTCTAAGTGCAAAAGGTCTACAAGCCAAAATATTTAGCTTCCTTGGTGAGTGTCCTACTCCCTAAACTAAAGGATGCATCCACTGCTATTCTTCCCCCTTGCCCCCCACCTCCAAAAGGATTTGTTTGAGTACAGCATATCCATCCAGGAAATACAACTTCTTTTTGTTTCAATTCCTAAGATCTGCGGGCTACATTTTACCTAGGTTTCACAGTACTGTAATTGGCCCTAAAAATTCTATCAATAATAATAATAAAAATAGTAATAATATTTTTTGAGCTGACAGCGTTATAATTAAACATTTGGAATAGCACATTTGGAAATAAAGAAAATTAATATCAGAAAATGACATCCTAGCAGATCAAATTAGAAAAATTTCATTCACTTTTTCTTTTTTCTTTTTAAATCCATTCTTAACTCCATTCTTTTTAAATCCATTCTTATTTTGTGAAAGAAGTGTTATTATATTTTATAAAAACTATGCATGGAAAATTTTTCAATAACAATTATTTCTTAGGACTCCAAAACCTATCAAGCAATACTGTTTGTCACCAATTGCTTGTGACTAGAACTGTAAGTTAGGAAGGTTAAAAAGGGAAGTCAAGATAATTTATTATAAAACACTAAATGTCTGTGACTGAAAATAAATCAAATGAATGAATCAATACAACCATCAGCTATTCAGAAGCAGTATTTAATACATGGAAAATGAAACTTCCTTCTGTTATTGTGTTTTAATAGATATTCTCAGTTCACCTTAGTGAAGAAAAACTTCCTGGCTTCAATTTTAATCAAACATAAATTCAGAACAATGAAACAGGTACTATTTGATTTTTTTATTGAGTGTGTTTGAATCTGAATGTCAGGTTTTGCTGTGTATGCAGCTAATTTAAAATCCAGGCATGTTGAATATTTAGGCTTAGTGTTCTTTAATCCAACCTGTATATGCTGGGGTGGACAAAATCCACTTCAGGACTAATGGCTCTCAACAATGACTCCCGGTGTTGAGATGAAAGTATAGGTAATATATATTACAAATAGTAACTCTACCTCCCAAAGTAGCTTGTCCTAGCATCCCACACAGGACAATAAGGGGACAAAACCCACCTATCTTCATAATGTCATCTGCATCATGCAGAACAGGGAGGAAGGGAAGCAGCATCATGCAGAAGGATAAAAGATAGATTGGCAGGAACTATGCACAGCCTTGGCATTCATGAAAACTGTCACCCTGTAAAATGCATATAGTGTGCCAGATGTAGTGCTGGTTCAGGACAGGGATAGCTCTGTGTATCTATATCCATCTGTTCCCAGAACACTGGGGAAACTGGAAGGCAGACTCTGCTTCCTGGTTTTCAGCTGAAAGGCCATGATCCAGTAACAAGGTTTGTGCCAAGACTGCTGTTAGGGTGACAGTATTTGGATCTTAGAGAGCACTGGATTTGCAGCTGAATACAAGGTGTGACCTGTGGCCTAGCAGAGCTGCTGACCACAAGGCAGAATGATAGTTAAGCCAGCCATTTGCTTATGCTAAGTAACCATTTTAACTGTATTGACCATTTTCTGAGGGAAAAGCAGCAAGTGAATCTGTGTGAGTCTGTGTGCTGTGAACCAGTTACAGTAAGGAACGAGATAAGATAGAGGGGCCCCCAAAAAGGTGGAAGATGGTACAACCTAAGAGAAAAAAACAGACTGGAATGTGGAAAATAACATGTAATTGGTAACAGAATCTGAGATGAACACATGCAAAAAGGTGAATGGTGATTGGTGAAGAAGCCTCCAGAAGCTTGCAGGTTTTGGTCAAAGTCTGCCCATTGACTGAAGAGCAGGAGTCAAGGTCTTAGACATGCTTATAGCAAGAAGACACATAAATGAAGGAAATGCATAGGCAATTCCATGCTAATGAAGCAAACACTAAACAGAGGTGGAGCTTGAGATGGGAGGAGAAATGGGTGGAACTGGAGGTGGAGCAATGCAGGGTAAATGTTAATGAGTTTAAACCAAAGTGTACAAATATGGAATAAAACTATTGTTCGTTGCTGCTCCTCGTCTTTTATGGTGAGAGAGCTTGCCCAAAGCTGTCTCCATTCTGAATAAAGCTCTTGCAAGCAATGTGTGCTGATGTTTGCTCCCTGCTCTGCTCTGGCAAATGAGTAACAGGATCCATGGGTAATTGGACTGTTGTCTCCCTAGTCGCTGGGCACTGCATGGAGTCGGGGTCTAACAACTGCAATTTATCTCAAAGGGAACACCTCCTCATCGCATTAATACATTGCCTAATAGTAAGAAAGCTAAGCAAAATGTTAAAAGACACCTTAGTCTAATATTTAGTCTAATTATGATGTAATTAACAGCAGTCTTTTAAAAAATGAGTTGGGGAATGGTTTGAAAAGCCACTTTTTCACTCCTCTAACCTCACTGATTCCTGAAATGATATGTACTTACATTAACTTAATTTGTTAATGTTCTGTGTTTCCCCTTGAGCAAAACCTATTGATATCCTGTCATGGTCACAGCAGGTCAAAGAAACTTGGATTATTGTGATGACACTTAATTCTCCTAAACACCAGTGCAACAGCTTTATAAATCTTCTCTTCACCATGCCATCATGGATGATTGTAGCTGACCACTATTATGGCTAACAGAGTAATGCTATGATTTGTGCCAGCCCCATATTTGATGCATAAAAGGCACGTGTATACGTTCATTGGTGCGCCATAATTACAACACATTAAGTTTAGTCCTTGTAATAGCAGGTACTAACTTAATGCACTGTAATTGGGAGTACTGCACAATAGTACTGGTGCATGCTTTTTTGTGACACTAATGCACAGCAGAGTAATTTTACTGCACATTAGCACAGTTTTTGCCTGCTGTGCTAATGTGCCATGGAATTAAAGAGAACAGACTTGAATGATGTGTGAGAATAATAATATCATGACTATGGTTTTCCCCTTACATAGAGATTGGTATAGTGTTCAGAGCAGACAGGCTGACAAACTCCACCACATTTTCTGTTTATTAATACCTACAGTGGGGCTAAAACCCTTTTTTTTCTATTTGATAACTCCTGGTGTATGGCATATACAAATGTAGCTTACTCTGTGGTTTGGCCACAAAGTGCCTGCTGCAAATCTTCTTTTGTATATATGGTGTTAGGAGGTTACTATCTGGACTAGGTGACTATCACCCTAAATCACAAGGATATGTCTGCTCTTAAGTGAGTCTCAAACTCCTAAAAAATGGTTATGGGAGGCAGAGGCGAAGTCAAGCCAGCTGTATGAACAGACATGCAAGTATGTTTGAACAAATATTTCTGATGCTTTTCTTCACAAGAATTAATGTTCCTGTTAAGTGATTTAAAGAATCACAAATTGCATGGAAAATAATTTGCTGGTTTTTAGTCTATTTCCATTCACCCACTTAATATATCCTTAGCATAAATAAAGATGTAAATATTTGCATTTTGATAATTTAGGGCAGTTGTTTAATTTGCACCTCTAGACCATTCCAGACTCTAACATCTTATTTTTCTCCCCATTATAGAATCTAATTTATTGTATTTCTTACAAAGACGTATCTTCAGAAAATAAAAACAAATTTTAAGTACTTACAGAGATATTGAAATTAACTTTTCCTTCTTAATTCACAGCCATAATGAATGCACTTTGAGTCTCGTGTAATTCAATAGCCAGCTGGGAGCTTGATATACTTATTGCTGAGGTGAAATCCTAATTCTTACAACTTTTGATATGCAAAGTGTAGTATCTGAAATCTGCTAATAAATTCTAAGTGAGTCTATCACACAATCAGTACAGGTGTTCTGATTATTATCACTTCAGATACAGAACACTCTGAAACTAGTTACACCATTTTGAAGTAACTCTTTATAGATTATTAAGCATCCCTTTCTAAGTGTTCTGTATCTTTCCTTTCTGTAATTATAATTCATTGTTTATATCTCTCTTTTTTAGGAAATTGTAAATCCATAGATAATGTCAATATATAGAACTATAACACAGGGCCAGGGTAACTAAAAAGTCTTGAAGAGCAATGTAGAATGCTTGATTAATGGAAAGATTAAATAAACAGTAGATGAAAAAAAGGAAGGTATTTTTGGGAAAAAACAATATTTTATCCATGTTATGGACTAATCTTTGTCTTTTATGAATAGAATTTTCACTTAGAATTGGTCAAAAGTTAAATATAAAAATGTAAAACATATTGAATATATACTGTTTGAAAAGGGTATCTTTTCTCATGTTTAAAAATAATCCAACATTTTTATTTTTAATATTTTCATTTTCAAAATGTTTGTATGTTTTCAAGTTTATTTTTCTACACTTTTTCTCTCTTTTCCCTTTCTTTTTTAAATCTTCCTGTGATTGAAAAAGAGGGGAAGCAGGAAAAGTGCAGGTGAAATTATATCTATATATATTAAATATTTAATTTTAGAAACAAGGTCATGTTTCTATTTCTAATTTTGAAAAACAATTATCATATGAAATATCTGACCACTCCAAGATATAATATGTCCCTAACAGGGGGAGCTGTTTTGTTCCTCTACTTCCAAAGCTTAGCACCAGGGTCCTTTGAATGAGAGGATTGTTCCCCCAGTGGACCATATTGTTGATAGTTTGGCATGATATTATAGTATTTTTGTCTATAATAATTCACTGGTCCCTCAACTTCCTTTCTGTTGACATTGACTGTATAAGTCACCAAGGTTTTCAGATGACCTGCCAGATGAAATAGAGGAAAAATGGCTAGACTACCAGTAGTAAAAGTCTTGTGATTAAATTTAATAATTATGGGAATACAAAAAAGGTAAATACTATAGAAATAATCTCTACTGAGTTTCTGTACACTATGTATTTCTGGTGGAATTATTCATTCCCTCCCATTCTGAGGATGGGAATGAAGTCTTAATTCTCTGGGCCCTTTGTATTAGAAAAAAGAACTGGGAGAAAAAGGCAGGAATAGTGTGAAAATGTGCTGGGAAAAAAGTAGTTTTGTGTAGTGGAAGAATCCCATGGTTCACAATTAAGGTTGCCATAAAAGAAATTACTCTGAAGTTCTACCAGAAATGGAGTGATATTGTTGTCATGATGGTTCAGGGAAAAGGCAAAGATCTTTTTATGATATCTTTTTATTATATCAACTGTATATGTGGGAGAGCTATTAGACAAACTTTCAGACTCTCAAACTCTTCTACAAGCCTTGGAGATAAATAGACACAGCTTGATCTAAATTGCTGGTAGAACAGTAGCATGTGTATCATGTAACAGTAGAATATTCCACATATAAGTGGAAACAGTCTGCTTTAAAAAATGGAGAAAGGCTGTGAAGTAGGAGTCTAGAGCCCATACCAGGATTAGCTACAATGCAAGAGAAATACAGTAGACTAAATAATAGAATTATTGGCAGAGCCAGACCTTTCAAGAGAGAAAATCTCATTATTACCTGTGGAGTGCAGGGAGATTAACAGAAATAGCAGGTAACTTGTAATGAGCCATAAAGTTATTGTCTGTATTTAGACCCATGTTTTTCTAGCAAGGTTATGACTTTTTGTTCCCAGCCCTGCCTTCTGAAAGCATTTTTTAGATTCCCCTCAAGTATGAAAGTTGTAAGGTTAGAAAGGGAAGTGGTTTTTCTGTGAAAAGTGTTCTTCTGTTGGTATTTGTGTGACTCTGCCCTTTGTTATTTTTTTTCAGTAAGTTCTCACACATGCTTGGGGGCAAAGAATAGAAGGTTTCTCCTTCTATTTGTTGCTGGTGTGCAAGTGCCAAAAATGCCATGGAGATGACCAAATCGGGATACTTAAATGACCAGGAAGGGAACAGGCTATCACCCCTGCTCTTTATCATACAGCATTTTTACTAAATTTTAAAACTTTGAACTGTTGTTCCAACTGGAATGTGTTGAGTTTCTGTAACTTTAAGCATATGGGCACATGTTATGTTTTAAGAAACATTGGTATTTTCTTTCAGAGCTAAAAATAACTCATTTGTTTTTGGATTTTTTGGATATAAAAACCTTATTTAATATCTGTCCTGATTTTGTTTTCTACCCAATGGGTAAAATATATATTTTTCCAAAATGGACATTTTGCATGTGCAAAAAATGTCTTTCATTTTTTAGAGAAACTTGGGATTAGGTTGGGCTTTTTTTTCCTAAGCATATCATAGCAATATGGCTAATTAAATGTATATTAATTCCCTTCTGTTAGATTAAAGTTGTTGTGGGGAACTTGCACAGGTGTTACTTCAGCCATTTGGACATAGCTGTTTGTTGAAAACATTGGACAGACCTACCACTGAGATACTTTCCTTAAGGATTGTACTCATTGTACCGTATGGCCTTTATATTGTTTTTTAAAATTAAGGCATTAGGGAAAAATGAAATGTTATTTAATAAAAACAGGACACCACTTAAGGGTTTCCCTACTATATCTTAGATGCAGATGGTGTCCTGAAAGAAAAATTCCCTACCAATTTGTCAAAATCCCTTGCATCTGTTCAAGTGCATAAAAACCCTTTTTGGAACAACTTGGAAAATTGTAGAAGACTCAGGTAGACCTCTACTTGTCTCAGAAAATTCAGGATGTAGAGAGAAGAAATGAAGAAATATATTCTGGAACAATGGGCTTTATTCATTCCCTGAAAGAAAGGCCTTCAAAGGCAGTAAGACTGCATGGTGAACCAATAATTCACTCTATACCCTGTGCTGCTGGAAAGGTTCAGTAGCTCTACTGGCTATCCCTTGTTCCTGTCTTTTTTTAGGAATAAAGACCCCTCCAGAGAAGGGAATGAGTGACATAGTGACTGAATTTGGCACTGAAATCCAAGAGGGTGCCAGCTGGAACAAATAGACAAAAAGAGAAAAAACTGTGGTTGCTGCTGGAAACAAAAGTGTAAAATCAATTTAAATTAGTTTAGAAAAAGAAACCTCTGAGTCAGTAACACAGTCACTGAAAAGAAAGAGAGTTCAGTGAAAGAGTAGGAGATTTGGAGCAAAGAATTAATTTAGCAACAAAAAAGAACCCTCTGTGAGGGATGACTCTCTGAAATGCAAGAGGCTCCACCAAGAAAAAGATATCAATTTAGAAAATTCAGGAAGGAAGACCAATATTATAAAGTACAGTGTGTCACTGAGGATTCACAGGGTAACAAAATACTGGACTTCCTGCCTTTCTTCTTTAGGGAATGTTTTAACTTAGTAGAGAATTTGTGTTCTGATTCAGAGCACTAAGCTCCACCATAAACACACCCACACACACTCGAACAATACAGCAATCATGCCACCCAGACCTACAACTGTCTATAAAAATGTCATGTTTACCATGGTAATCTAGGAAACAGCCATCTTGAAAAAATGTCAAGAAATTGCATAGGAATGAAGTCTACCTGCACTTTATGAAGATGATCAGGAAAATACCTGTTCTTGAAAAAAATATTCATGGGTTACTAAAACTCCAAAAAGGATCATAATGACCCTTTTTTCATGACCTTGTAGCACAGCAAAGGAGAAAGTACCTCATTCAGTAATTTCTCAGTCCCATAACTTCTGCTTGAAATATAGCATATTTTTAGAAAAGCATCCAATCGTAATTTAAAGATTTCTATTAATGATAGCTCTAACACATGCCCTGTATTGGCAAAACAAATGTGTAAAAGGTATGCTTTTAACTTCCATCTTGCACTTCTATAATTTATAGATTTTTATGATAAATTTCAATAGCTTTTTAAAACCAACTCTAAACCAGCATTTTAAAAATTATTCTGCATGATAGAGACAATGTCTTTGGAAGCTGCAAAAAATGTCTTTGGAAGCTCCTGGGCATGACCTAAAACTGCACCCTGTAGGGGAAGGGGAGTTTGGCAGGGTTGTTGGTGGCAGGACAGCTCCCAAGAAATACCAGACCAGGTACCCTCCCTACCTGGTGAAAGGCAGGTAGGGGGTGCCTTATTCCTGGCCCCCACCATCTGGTGGGTAGTGGTGAGAGTAGTAGGAGCAGTGTGGGTCAGGGAGACTAATAATGATGCACTTGAGCCCAGCAGGGGTGTGAGATCCTGGAGGCCCCAGAGGAGGTATTTTGTCACGTGTAGTTTGAGGGCCCATGCAGAGTAGGGTGCAACTGGGGCACCTGAAGGACTGTGGTAGTTGGGTGCAGAGTAGGGCTGCAGAGAGTAGCTTGAAGGACTGCACCAGGGGTGTACCAAGTAGGGCTGCATGGGCAGCTTGAAGGGCAGTACATGGGCCAACCCCAAGTGTGTCTGCCTGAAACCAGTTGCCCAGTGGGGTCTTAGGCTAGAAGCAGCCCAAAGTCAGCACAAGTTGATGCCATGCAGAGTAGGTGAACTTGCAGGATCTGAAGTTGCTGCATGGTAGTGCCAGAGAAAGTTGTCAAACCTGAAAGCCCAAAGGGGTTGCTCAAGGGGAGCAAGGGCAATCAAAAGTGGCCCAGCAATGGGTGGTACGTTAAAGGCCACTGTAAGAAGGGGGGGCAGAGTGCAAGAGGCCCCTGAGAGAAGGGGGTGGCATGAGTGAGTGTAAGTGAATGAGGCCAACAAAGGACTGAGTTTTCTACTGCCTTAGATCAGGGAGCATTAATAGTCTGGATGCCATCTGCGAGGCATGGGCCATGATGTAGGGGAGGTATGGAGCTGCCCATTCATTGCCCCTGGCATTGGGGCAGTGAATGGGCAACCTCCCACTTAATATATAATAGTAACACTCAGTTCATGGCAGGTAGTCAGGGCAGAGTGCCCTAGACAGGTGGGCAAGCCAACTCAAGATCTAGTCCTGGGAATGCCCCCTGTCACACTGGGTCAGGAAATCAGGAGGTGAATCCAAGAATACCATTTAGGAAATGACTCGGTCAGGAAGCCAGGGGATCAGGCAAAGAGCAGAATCAGAGAGCAAGTCAAATCTATAAACCAGAAGATAATTAAAGAAGAGTTAGAGTACAAGTCAGCAAGGCCAGCAAAACAAATGTTAGGGAACAAATGGAAACCCAATGCTTAAATACTTCTTGTATCAGCCAGTAAAGGGAGATCCTGGTACATACCTATCTTGAGTGCACCAAGCTGCAGCCCCCTCACCACCTCCTCATGAACCTTTTGCTGGGCAGGTCTACATGTGCAAATAATCTGGGAGCAGTTTACTGTAAAGTACTCTAGAGTGAACTCACCCAGGCACACATCTACATGTGCTGGGATGTGGGAGCAGATATGCTGCTCCTGGCAGCAGATTGCTTCCACTTCCTGCACCCCTAAGACTCTAGACTCTCCCTGGGTGCTAGACCGGGGGCTGGCAGGGAGCACAGAGCCAGGAGACAGCTATTTCTTGGTGGTGGATGGGACATTTCTCCCTGCCCCCAGGAGTTACCTGCTGCCAGAGCAGATTCTGACACTGGAGCCCAGGGGGTGGGGGGGGGATAATGTCCCCCTGTCCCTGCAGCAGGGAGCTCCCAGCCCTTCCCTGTGATCATAGGGCCTGGACTAGGAGATTCTGGGCTGGGATACCCAGTCTGTGAGGTCTGGGCTGGAGATCCATGATTGCGGGGCCAGTGCTGGGAGATTCTTCTCTCCCAGTGCCAGCTCTGTGGTTGTGGGGATGGTGCTGGGAGAATCTCCCATCCTGGGCCCTGTGACCATGGGGCTGAGGCTCAGAGATAAAGATATCTAAGCCCAGGTCCTGTAACTGCAGGGCTCAGTCTTGGAGATGAGGATTTCTCAGCCTCTGCTCCCTGATCATGAAGCTGGGCCTGGGAGCTCCCTGCTGCTGGGGCAGAAGGATATAGTCTCCACCCAGGCTCCAGTGGAAGAGCCCACCCTGGCAGCAGGCAGCTCCTAGGGACAGGGAGCAATCTTTGAGCACATTTGCTCCTGGTTAGGCATCTACACATAAGCTGTTGCACAATAAGTAACCAAGAGCAAATTTGCTACTTGCATTTGCAAATGACTGCACAATAAGCATCTGCAAGTGTAGATAGTAACCCTTACTATGAATTTATGATCTCTAAGCTCCAGTAAAACATCTCATGTACACACCTGCTGAGGTTCTGGTTGCACTACTCCCCATAGGTGGAGGAAGGGGTGGGGAGGGGCTAACAGGGCTTATTCCCCCAAATGCAGGGCAGCAAATATAGTTAGAGGGCAGCGGCTGCAGGCTGCTGCTGCAGGATGGGAAGGCAATCACACTCACATACTCTGCACACCCGCAACCAGGATTGCAGCAGCCCAGCTGCAGGCAGGTAAGTTTCTTTTAATTAGGCTGGGGGGGGCGCAGATCAAGAGTGGGGTAGGGGAAGGGCGAATCATTAACCCCTGCCCCACCCTGTCCTGCACTGTGGGGATTGCCCCACAACCCAGCCCAGCCAGGGCCCAGTTCAGTGAATCAGGCCCCAGCCAATTTGGATCGTGGGGCAATCAGAGCCCAGCAGCTCCTCTAGAACCAGTGTGGTGCTGGGGAATGAAGGTGGGGGCATATGTGGGCCCCCTATCTTTGCACATGGCAGGGGTGGGCCACAGCTGATCTCAGCCTCTGCTCCCTGCATCTGTGCCTTGTTGTGGCCACTGCTTTGAATGTGGCGCAGTGCAGCAACATGTGCCTCGCTGCCGGGCCCTCCTGGTGGCAGGACTTGCATGCTGTCATGCCACTTTCAAAGCAGTGGTGGCAGCAAGGCACAAATGCAGGGAGCAGAGGCTGAGCCCAGTTGCAGCCTGCCCTTGCCCCGTGGAAAGATTGGGGGCCTGCGTTCCCCACCCCCTTCACTCCCTGGCACAATGCCTGCCCTGAAGGAGCCACCAGGCTTCTCCAGGTTCTTCTCAGGGATGACTCAGGGTGGGTGCATGGTACTGGGGGCTCTGTCATTCCCAGCCCGGTGGTGCAGCCAAGGCTGGCCCCAATCCAAGCCTCACCGGCGGTGCAAGGCAGTGGATTTGTGGTGGCCTCTGGTGCCAGGCAACAAGCCTGGGTGCAGGGGAAGGCTTGGCCTTGCAGGCACAGCAGGTCCTGCACCTGGTGCAGCCCAGTGACTCCTCCATAGCCAGTGCAGTGCCGGGGAGCCAAGGGATGGGGGGGGCATGTGGGCCCCCGATCTTTGCACAGGGCATAGGCGGGCTGCAACTGGGCTCAGCCTCTGCTCCCTGTGTCCACGCCTTGCTGCCACAGCCTCCTCTCCCCCAGCCCTCTCCCCTCCTCCTACCCCTTCCCATCGGGGGGGCACATGCGTTCAAGCCCCCAATCTTTTTTCCTCCCTCCACCGATGCTACTCCCTGAACCTTTGTGTTTATGTTTTTCCTGTCCAAGGCACAATTAATGACCCCCTTGAATTACAAAGGAGATCTAGCAGGTTCTTTGTAGGCTCACACCCACAACTCTGTGTCTCAATAGTCCTGATCTGGGAAAGGGGGTTATATGGGGAAACTAGATGGTCAGCTGACCCTGGCTAGGCCTCTCAGATTCTATTTGGGGGGAGAGGGCTAGGCCTGATGACGGCTGCATGACTAACCAGAGATAAGATGGCAAGATGGGGTTAGCAGCTATACTGCTCACGTAATAGCCCCAGGTGTGAAGCTGTAGTCACTATACACTACAATACATTAGAAATATAAAACGTGTATACAAAAATAAACTGTGATTTAACTGTTGCATCGTAACTTTCAAGTATGAAAGATGAAATGAATAAGATACATCTCCTTTCTCCGTCCCTCAGTTACTGCACCACACAATATCTCTACAGGAAATTACCCCCTGTTTCCTTCAACATAAACACATTTTTTCACTTTTCCTTGAATTAGCCTTGCATTTTCATTCTTTTTTCTTTTCAGAATGCTAGTAGATCATTGCTAAAAGCACTGTATAAGTACAGAGAGCATTTTTTTTCAAAGTTTATCATTTGCCCAGTCCAACAACAATTTATGCTATTACCGTATAATCATAAAAAAAATGTAGGGTTGGAAAGGACCTGTGGAGGTCATTTAGTCCAATCCTCTGCCTGAGGCAGGGTCATCCCAATCCAAGCCACCCCTAAAACTACACAAGTATTAAAACTACGCAATCAGTCCTGTCACAGCATAGAACCCAATCTGCCACAGGTAAAGCAGGGAGAAATAGAGAATAGTGTCCTGATGCTGTAAGGGTTGCTAAAATGCACTCAAGAGATCTACAGAAAAGGGCCATATCATCTGCTACAGAGGAAAGTAAATACCTCCTGCCCACCCCCACCCCCTGCCCTAGTTCATATCAATCTGGGGTAAAATTCCTGATCCTAAATCTGGCAATTAGACTACCTCTGAGTGGATGGGGAAGACCATCTATCCAGGAACCTCTGGGTTTTAGTTCTAGCAGGAACACTGGCACACTCCAGTCATAATCTCCAGCTTTAGCTGTGGCTAACACCAAATGCTTCTGAAGAAGGAAAAATAAGGGGTAAAAGAAAAAAGGAACAACCCTTATTCCTATCTGGGGAAAACCTGGAGACAGCAAGCATAGCTCCACATATCACACCTTTTTACTAGACAGACAGAACTTCCTTTTCTATATCCCTTCTGTAAATGTATCTGGTTCCTTTAATATTCTCTTGCAATTAAGCCAGTTGTGGGGCTCTGCTTCATTCTCCTACTGCTAAGTATTGTCACCTCCAGTATCCACATGCTTTAGATTATACAGCTCTTCTCAATAAGCAACATGAGTGCTTGCTCCTGGGCTTCTAACCTGTTGAGGAGGAGGAAAGAAAACACAGGCACAATAATCCCTCACCAATGCTTATCCACCCTGTTCTTGGAAGTTTCCAGTGATGGAGAGTCCACAACTTCCCTAGGCAGTATGTTCCAGTGCCTCATTATTCTAACACTGATGAGTTTCCCCTCCCTCCCCCCTGATATCTAATTTAAACCTACTTTGCTGCATCTTTAAGCCATTCTGATTCCTGTTCTCTGCAGCAACAGAAAAAAGATACTCTACCCCTTTGGAGCAGGAATCTGAGACCCTGCCCTGCTACTCTCACTTCCCCAGGTAAGCCTGATCTGGACATGAAAGGATTAAAGCCTTCAGCTACCAATTTAGCTGGGCAAGGACAGATACCTGGAAAACCCCAGGAGTTCCAGTCATCCTGAAGGAGCTACAGAAGCTTCAGGCTAAGGCTTTTCCTTGGAAAGGGGCAAACAAAGTATGCCTTCCTGGACCAAATGGAAGTGTGGAGTGAGTGCCACACAGGAGCCTGGAGGGGGACTTCACTCAACAGGATATTGCAGGAAGGTACATTGAGGATGTTGCTGTGGGGGAGCACTCTGTGGCCCAGTAGGTAAAGCATTCCTGCAGGAAAAGGGACTTTGAAGAATGCTGACCCTCTGTTAGAGTATACTGACTATCCCAAGAAAGGGGGAATCCCAATTACTTACCTGGGGCCTGTGTGGAGATTAGGCAAAGATTATTAGCAGTGTGAGGAGAAGATCATTAGGAACTGAGCCCAGATAGGGCTTGGCATTGACTGAGACCAAACTGCAGGCTTACTGAAGAGACCCTCAAGAGAAGGAGGGATAAAACTATTAATTTTTGTTTCGAGGAAGCAATCTCCAAGAAGACAAAGTCAGTAATTACTATTCTGAGTGAAAGCACATTTGAGGACTAGAATCCAGACCCATCATGGCTAAACAACATGGGTGAGTGATAGACCAGGGTGCAGAGGAGGAGAGCTCTGGAAAAGGACTAATTGGGGTACAGAAGACTCCTTCTTGGGCCAACATTTTTGTGTGTCCACCATAATACTGAGAAAGTCATGGCAGGAGAGAAACCAAAGAACAGCAGAGTGTTGGCTCTAGTAGGGAAAATGTCAAGTGGACCAGAGAACCCACTGTTACCCTCTTCTTTGTACCAGTCCTTCAGATATTTGAAGACTGCTGTCATGTTCCCTTTTAATCCCATTTTCCCAAGCATGCCTGTTTCTTCCATCCTCTCCTCATATGACTTGGCTTCTAAATTCTTTATCATTCTTGTCACCTACTTCTAGACCCTTTCTATTTCTATGTGCTTTTTGAAATGTGGACCCCTCCAAAATGCATAGTACTCTAGAAATACCCTACCATTATTGAGGAGACATGTTGTTTTGCTGAAAAGCATTTATTTTCAATGAAATCTATTTTTCTCTCTTATTTAAACTTTGTACACCATCTCTTTCTCCTAACAGGAGTAGTAGAATAGAAAATTTAATGATAGCTGGTGCTAGCATTCAAGCTAATCTTAACCTATAAGATTTATGACACACAGTTCGATGTTGTATGTTCTTTGTGATGATTACAATGTTCTCATTATACCTTAATTTTCACCTTTACTGATATTGTATTTATGATAATTTATATGAACCATGTCCCACAGAGAGCAGTTCTCCTCTAGTGAGATGCTGAATGGCCTCAGTTCTATCTAATTTAGCACCTTATCTGAGAATCTTATCTCAAAAGGACTGGAATTATGGGTTTTGGTTTTTTTACTATTTATAAACTGCAGTGATAATCTGTTTATTTTAACACATGTATAATGTATACAAGTGTTACAAACTTGCTTAAACAAAATCCCATAAAACTTAAATATACAAAAGTTTTAAGAATAACATGCATTTAGAATAATAGCATAATAGAATAATAGTCTGACCAAGATCTGGCAAATTAAGAAATATACTTTTTACCATTTAATTAATTTGCTTTATTTTCCACAGTTGGATTGACATGTTTAAGATGTGCAAATATGGAGCAAGAAATTGCATTAATTCATTCACTCACTTTTTTGACACTCATTATTTTATATCTAAATTCTAAGCACTAAAAGAGTGCTTGGAGAAAGAAGTGTAAGCACCACTGGCTTGCATAAGTATCTGCTAAAACAGGTGTTTAAAAGGCTATGAAGTAATATATTATGAAAAGCAAAGGGAATTAACTGAACAAAACATTTTTTCCTGAAACACTGAGATGGCTTAAAGTTTTAGACTTAGGCCTTTGGCACAGGTTACTTTAAAAACACAATAAAGACATTTAAAGTGAAAGTAGTCATTAGTTAATGGGTGTTAAACTGCCATAAGTATCATCTAACTGTCTTAAAAATATGCCACTACATTGCAGTTTATATTTGGTTTGTTTTGCCCAGGTCATTCAAGGGTATAAAATTCCTCACTTTTATGGGTTAGTGTCAGAGGGGAAGGCAACAAGCATGATGTCATAGTGGAGATCTGCTGTAGACCACCAGACCAAGAAGATGTGGTAGGTGAGGCTGTTTTCATACAGCCAGAGTAAGTTTCCCAATCACAGGCCCTGGTTCTCATGGGAGCCACCATCACCCTGATATCTTCTGGGAGGGCAGTACAGTAGTACACAGGCAAACCAGGCAATTTTTGGAGAGTGTTGGGGATCATTTCCTGGTGCAAGTCCTGGAGTGGCCAACTATGGGTGGTACTCTTCTTGACCTGCTGCTCACAAA
Source organism: Crocodylus siamensis (assembly GCF_052110815.1). NCBI lineage: Eukaryota > Metazoa > Chordata > Crocodylia > Crocodylidae > Crocodylus > Crocodylus siamensis. The sequence goes on from NC_143395.1 coordinate 121,178,129, forward strand.
CAGAAGAATTTTGTGAGCATGTGGTAGTGGATGACAACTTGGACAGCAGCAAGATGACTGACTTTAGGATCCTGAACAAAAGGAAGGAAGGAAGGAGAGCAGCAAAGTAAGGACCTTAGACTTCAGAAAAGCAGACTTGGACTCACTCAGGAACTCATGGGAAGAAAAAACTGGGAGGCCAATCTGAGGGGGAAAGGAGTCCAGGAGAGTTGGATGTACTTTGAACAAACTTTACTAACAGTGCAGGAACAAACCATCCTGATGTGCAGAAAGACTAGCAAGTATGGCACAAGACCATAGGCTACTGCTAGGGGGCGCATAGGAGGGTATGTGCCTCCCCTCCCAGGGCTGTCCCCACTGCCAGTGCCGCTGGTGACTTGTGAAGGTGCTTGCCAGACCTGGCCCTGCTGCTGATGCCACCGGCGGCTTCTGTAGGTGTTCGCCAGCCCTGGCCCTGCCACCAATGCTGGCATCTGTTGATGCTCACTAGCCCCATCCCTGTCACCAACATGGCTGCTAGCTTCTGCAGGTGCCCCCCAGAATCAGGAGGCACTAGTGCCCATGCACAAGACCATCTTGGCTTTGGAGAGAACTCTTCAGTAAGCTAAATCACAAAAAGGAAGCTTATAAGAAATGGAAACTTGCACAAACAACTAGGAAGGACTATAAGCGTATTTCTCAGGCATGCAGGGATGAAATCAGTAAAGCCAATACGCAACCATAGTTCAGCTAGCAGGGGATATGAAGGATAACAAGAAGGTTTTCTACAAATATGTGAGCAGCAGGAGCAGGGAAAGTATAGGTCCTTTACTAAATGGGGGAGGCAATCTAGTGACAAAGAATGCTGAAGTACTCAATGCCTTTTTTACCTCAGTCTTCACTCAGGCAGGGTCAGATCCCAGGATACTGCACCTAACAGTGCAGTTTGGGGAGGAGCTGAGCAGCTAATAGTGGTAAAAGAACAGGTTAGGGACTAGTTAGAAAAACTGTATGTGTACAAATCCATGGGACTTGATGGGATGCACCTGAGGATGCTGAGGGAGTTGGAAATGAGATTGCAGAGCCACTGGCCATTATCTTTGAAAATTCATGGGAGACAGCCCAGACAATTGCAAAAAGGGAAAATATAGTGCCCACCATTTAAGGACTTTTGACTTTTTAATTACTTTATTCAGGGGTTCAGGGATACAACAATGGTGGCCGCTTGCAAAGCGAAAGCACAAACAACTTACTACCAACCCAAAAACTAGATCAGACAAGTCTCTTTGTCCTCGGATCCAGAAACCAAATTGGGCAAGGGAGTTCATTTTCCACACGGGAGCCACCCGCACCCATTTTACTGCCCACAAAAGTGCATCCAACGCACACCAAATACCAGAGAACCAAAAGATCCGAGCCGCAGACCGTCTGCAAAAGTGCGTCCCACACACACCAGATCCCGGGCCAAAACAATCCCCGGAACAACCAAACCACCAACACCTCACACCGTGACACACCCCTTCGCTGCATTTCCCGTGGTGTCTCACATGCTACGCGGTCGGCATGCTGGCCACACAGTCCTAAACAATTCCAACCCTGCTCCATCCCATCATACACGTCACACAACCTTCAACTTCCACACAACAAAGAGCAAAAAAGCAGCCTGGCGAGGGCCCAGGACATGGCAGAGCTGGAAGTCGCAGTTCGACACCAAGCCAGCCCGGTCGCCCAGACCGGTCATGACATCAGAGCGCGTATTTGAGACGGCCGTCCTCCACCCGGCACAGCGCGCCCTCAAGGGCCCAGCATGCCTCAAAGGCGGGCACCGCCCGCCAGAGCACAGCATGCTCAAACTCCAGCGAGAGGCGCTCCTGCACCAGGAGACGGAAAAGCCACAGGGCATCATCTGAGCCGGTCCCGGCAAGCCGGTTCGCCCACCATTTAAAGAAGGAAAGAAGGAGGATCTGGGGAAATACAGACTGGTCAGCCTCACTTCAGTCCCTGAAAAAATCATGGAGTATGTCTTCAAGGAATCAGTTTCTAAGCACTTGGAGAAGAAGAAAGTGATCAGGGAGTCCACATGGATTCACCAATGACAAATCATGCCTGATGAACCTGGTTCCATTCTATGATGAGATGACTGACTCTGTGGATGCAGGGAAAACAGTGCATGTGATATACTTTGACTTTAGTGAGGCTTTTGATAAGGTCTCCCACAACATTCTTGCAAGCATGCTGAGGAAGTATGAGTTGTTTGAATGCATTGTAAGGTGGATAGAAAGCTGGCTGGATCACTGGGTTGTACCATATAACCCGCAAGGGCGGGAATCGAACCATGGCTTCTCAGTATTGAGTGGGGCCCTGAATGAATCTTAACTGATTGCATAACACAGTAGATAGACAGGATAACAAGTTAATGAGCGGCAATTAACACCTATGAAACCACAGACTAAGGAGAGGAAAGAATCAGTACAGAGCTGGGAACTCCCTGAAACTTTACAGTTAAAGGTACAGAAGCCCCGGTTTGAACTAGTCAGTACTGAAGACTGACTCTTGGGACTGAACACCCCCCTGATCAACCACCCCCAGAGCCCTATTCACCACAACAGTTAAGCAGACTTCATCAACGGACTCCCGAGACTGCACATACCTGCTGATGTGACCCCTGGGGCTGACAGTTGCCATCCAGCAACCAAGAGGGACATCCCATGAGATCAATGACCCCTGGATTGGGTAAGCACGAAAATTGGGGAGTCACCAAAGTCTGCCAAAGGGGGATGAAAGGCAGTGAAGTATGACCCCCAATGGCATCCTCTTTTACCTGACTAGCACCCTGCCTGCCCAGCCAGAAGGACCAGCCAGTGACCCCCTTCTGAAGCAACATCACACTGAAAGAAGCCTTGACTGGCCATTGATGGTGGACTCCGGCACTTGGGGATAGGTATGTCTTGACACCAGTGCTTAGTGTTCATAGCTAGCTACTGTGAGTGTGTGTGTGTGTTTGAGGGGATTAGCCCTAAGGTTTATGATCTTACATTTGCATCCCTCTAATAAACTAGAATTTTATGAGGATCTTGTGAGTTGGTCCTTTGTAGCCAACACTGGAAGGAATCTGGAACAGTATCATAGAAGGCAGGCTAGGGGAATGCAGCCTGCAGAAAGTTGAGCTGCAGAGCTCTGAACAGCTAATGAGAAGTTGGAGAGCCCTTGCTGCCAATTTGGGATCGGTAAGACCTGCGTCAAGTTTCCAGAGATCCAGGCCAAGTAGCCAGAAGGGGAGGACCTAGAAGCCATATAAGACTTGACCCAGGATGGAGAAGTCTGGCCCAGATCTCAGTGACTTCAGGAGCTCTACAGGGAGCTGTATCTAAAAAGATAGGTTTCATGTTTCACTTCTGTTTTGCATGAATGTAAGCCATGAGGCTTGGAGTGGCTTAAAGGGAGGAGGAGGCCACAAATTGGGTACTGAGGAGGCACTCCATGTTATGAAGGCCTAAAGCTCAGATAAAGCCCTGCAAGGATACAGGACCTTGTGGGTTGTGAAGGACTAAAACCTTGGGATAGGGGACAAAGCTTGGGAGGGGATGAAGCCCAGACAAAAGTGATTCAGGACTAGGAGCCCAGAGAAACTGAGACAGGCTAAAGCATGGAAGCTGCTGAAACCCAGACAGGACCAGGGGCCTCAAACAAAGTGAAACAGTCCAAAGCTCAGGAGGGGTCCATGGCCCAGCAAGAGAAGGCAGAGAGAGATAAAGCCCTACTCAGGGTAGGGTGTGACATTTGGGCAGACCAAAAGCCCGATGATGAACAGGGTGAAGCAACGTATCAAGGACTGAACTCTGGTTCCCTGAAGGCAGCCTCCTAAAATATATGTGGACATTGGAGTCAGGAGTGGACTGGCGAAGTTCACCGATGACACCAAACTTTGGGGCAAAGCATCCACGCCAGAAGATAGGCGGGTGATCCAGGCTGACCTGGACAAGCTCAGCAAATGGGCAGACGAGAACCTCATGGTGTTTAACACCGAAAAATGCAAGGTTCTCCACCTTGGGAGGAAAAACCTGCAGCACCCTTATAGGCTCAGCAGTGCTACGTTGGTTAGCACTACAGAAGAAAAAGACTTGGGGGTCATCATTGACCACAAGATGAACATGAGCCTCCAATGCGATGCTGCGGCTAGTAAAGCGACCAAAATGCTGGCTTGCATCCATAGATGCTTCTCGAGCAAATCCCGAGACGTCATTCTCCCCTTGTACTTGGCCTTAGTGAGGCCGCAGCTGGAGTACTGCGTCCAGTTTTGGGCTCCACAATTCAAAAAGGATGTGGAGAAGCTTGAGAGAGTCCAGAGGAGAGCCACGCGCATGATCAGAGGTCAGGAAAACAGATCTTACAATGACAGGCTGAGAGCCATGGGACTCTTTAGCCTGGAAAAGTGCAGGCTCAGGGGTGATCTGATGGCCACCTACAAGTTTATCAGGGGCGACCACCAGGATCTGGGGGAACATCTGTTCACCAGAGCGCCCCATGGGATGACGAGGTCGAACGGTCACAAACTCCTGCAAGACCGTTTCAGGCTGGACATAAGGAAGATTTTCTTTACTGTCCGAGCCCCCAAGGTCTGGAACAGTCTGCCAGCGGAGGTGGTTCAAGCGCCTACATTGAACACCTTCAAGAGTAAATTGGATGCTTATCTTGCTGGGATCCTATGACCCCAGCTGACTTCCTGCCCTTTGGGCAGGGGGCTGGACTCGATGATCTCCCGAGGTCCCTTCCAGCCCTAATGTCTATGAAATATGTTAACTTAAAGATCAAGGCGTAGGCAGGCAAGGAGGCAGGTGAAATTTGGCCACCAGGGGGAGCTAAAGCCACCCCTGAAGGTGAACTCCATTTCAGATGGACAGCTGTGATGATGGCCATGCACAAAGTGGGTGAAGCAGGAGCTGCGGCCTCAGCTCATCCAGGCTGGGGGCACACAGAAGATAAAGCTGTTCAAACCCAGAGATTTTCCCAAACTGTGTGGGCTATCTATGGGACCCACATGCCCATTCTGTGCCCCACTCGCCAAACATCAGATTATATCAACTGTGAGGGGCTCTTTTTGGTTATATCTGTATTCATGGGCCACCAGGGGTGCTTCATCAACACAACATTGGGTGGTCAGGATGGGTGTACAATACTTGTATATTCAAGAGCTCTGGTTCCCTAGATGGAATTTGATGGAGTAGAGAGGAGTTTGCCTTTGGCACTTCCATCATTGACTTGGCTGGGCTGATGGTTTCCACCTTGATATACCCACTCCTCTCCCTGGCTCATGAATCTGTACACTGGCCATATGGGCTTTAGGAAGGAGGATTTCAATTACTGGCTGAGGGGCTGCCAAATAAAGATGGGATTCACCTTTTATTGCCTAAAGACATTCTGGAGGTCATTGGAAGTCCACCTTGACCTCAGGAAGAGGAATGTTCCCAGCTTCAAGGCTGTGACCTACATCCTCCACAATATATTCAAGGTGAAGGGAGAAGCCTGCCTGGACACCAGTACAGCTCTGGGTGGACCTACTTTGGATGGGGCCCAGGCTTAAGCAATACTTGTGACTGAGTATCATGGGCACACCCATGACAAAACTGATCTGATCAAGGAACCCTGGGACAACATTCTGCAGGGCAGAAGAGGGTGAAGAAGAGGGGACCTCTGAGTGATTTCAAACCTTTAATTCTCAGTGACCATCTTCTATTTACACTGTTGTGCTAGATACTTCCTGCTTTGGAGTATTTGGGGGGTTTCCAGTAGTGGGAGAAAAGGGCTGGCTAGGATGGGGAAACTGAGATATTGAATCCTGCAGTGGAGGATGCTGAGGGCTGTCTGGACTGGCTGGGATGTCTAAAATGAGGCAGGAATTCATGGGGAACCATACCTTCCTGTCCTGGGTTGGAGAGTTGGGAGAGGGCTGAGCAGCATAAACCCAGATAGCTGGCTCTGCACCAGAAGGCATTGCCAAACCTTGAGAACTTAATTCTGGCCCTCTTGACCACATTCCTATTCAGCAAGGCCTACTGACAGCATGGCAGATTGAAGCCAGGTGAACAGACTGTAGGCTCTGCGATAAGAAACTTGTTTGGTGGTAATGATCACAGAGCCAGTGGTGCTTGTAGGGGCATAGGGACAGGCGGCACGAGAAAAAATCAGTTAACCTAGAGTAACCATCATCCAGATTCGGAAATGATTCGGATGATTTGGAAGCCAAAACTACAAATCCAAATTGAATCCCATTGTACTTGAGAGCATGACGGCTGCAAGAGGCTACCACCTCTGCAATTTTCATCTGAATCAGCCAAAAAACAACAAAGTTATAGATATTTCATTGTGTCCCCGTTATACTCTATGGATGTATCTCTGAATCGGCTCTGAATCTTCTGAAGTGATTCAGCTGAATCAAATCAGAAAAATGATTCAGATCCCCAAATCGAATCTCTGGCATCCAAATTGGCCAAATCCAAATCAAATAATTCCCTATTCACACAGGCCTAATATTCAGTGTCCAGTAAAGTTACAATTTTTTTTTTCCCAGAAGCATCTTCTGAAGTTGCTTTGTAGGTTCTCCTCAAGTATAAGGGTTACGAAGTCAGAAATAGAGTGATCTTTCTGTGAAAATAAAGTGTTCTTCCCATGTGACTGGGTGTTTCTATCCATTTTATTTCTGTGAGAATTCATTTTGGAGCACAGTGTTTGTTTATTCACTCAAGGTTTCTATGAGGGCATTTCGTGTATTCAGAGCCAGCCTTAGGGAATATGTTGCCCTGGGGGAACTTGTATTTTGGTACCTGCCAACCCCCACCCCAAGTCAGGAATGCTGCTGAAGGTAGAGGCAAGTAGGTGGTGGTGTAGGGTGCAGTCCAGTTGGGAGGCTTAGTGGCATGGTGTACCAGGCAGGCAGGCAGTCACCCTGCTGCTGTATAGGAGCAAGGCAGATGGACTGGAGCAGGTGCCACCGCACCCACATATGCCCAGCCCAGCTTCTCCTGAGCAGTAGCTTGAGGTGGGGTTGCATTTGATGCCCCTCTGATCATGACATCCTGGGCACTTGCCAAAATCATCCACCCCTAAGGCTGGCTCTGGGTGCATTGGATGAGGTATACCATACCCTGTGATAAACCTGAGTAGGATCTACATATGATAGACATGTGAATTCTGATGGCTTCAGTACAGGGAGTGTTGATTGTGGAGTGGGGGTGGAGGTGTGTGGGTGGGTTTTGCATTTATTCTTAAAGCAGGATGCATGCCACTTTTGTGTTTCCTGATCAGGAGAGAGTTTGCTTTTGATGATGAGTTGGTTGAGATTTGGAGATTATTTGAAACCCAGGAGTGAAGAGGTCAAAGATATTTCTATCAATGTCTGATCCTCTTTGAGTCATTTTTGGAATATTTTTATTATGGAATCTATTGTGGAATGGTAGGTGACAACCAGATGTGTGCAATTAGTGGGGGATTCTTTTTGTAAGTTATGCACATTTTTTAATAAGTTATGTTGAGTATTTGGGTGGCTCAAAGATTCAGTACATTTCTCTGCTAGAGTGTCCTTGCTAGGTAATAACAGTTTTTAGGTTGCTAAGGTAGGTTTCACAAGTATTTTCCTTAGAGCAGATGTGGCAGTATATGAGAGCCTTGTTATAGATTTACAGCTTGTTTGCTCTGTTTAGGACAGCGGTATCAAACATCTGGCTTGCAGGTCAAATGTGGCCTGAGGAGCCCCATCTTCTGGCCCTGGTATTGCCCCCTGGGTCTGATTAGACCCACATGAGGCACAGTGTACACCCATGCTTTGGGGTCAGTCCATAAATAGGATATACCCCACACAACTCCTTTCCCCCCCCCCAGCATACCTTATCCAGTGGCTGATCCAGCTGATCCCAGGGTGGCCAGAAGAGGAGCTGCATGTGGTGCAGTCCAGATGTTTCAGTCCATGCTGCAAACCAGGCATGTCTACATGTGCTATTAATATGATATAGGCCTACTGCACAGTAAAATACTGTGTAGTAAGTCTTCTCGGAGCACATCTACACATGGACCCTGTTGAGAGTAAATCTGCTCCCAGTGAGTGTTGCCAAGTACAGGGTTGCTCCGGCCATGGTCTGCCCCCCTGCATCTTGGGGAGCTGCAGGCTACACGGGTGCTAGCCCAGGATTAGCAGGGGGGCACAGATGACAGTCCTGATGCACTGAGGAGCAGCTGTCTCCTGGCCTTGTGTACATTGAGAGGGGTCCTGATGCGCACAGAGCCGGGAAACAGCTGCTGCTGCAACCTGCAGAGCTCTCCCACCCTGTGCACATTAGGACACACAGGTAGCAGCTAGTCTGGCACCCAATAGGGCTTCCCTGCCCAGCCAGGGGCTCACTGGGAGCTGTCCCACTTTTGGGGCAGCTGCCAACGAGCCCCCTGCTGGGAGGGATAGCTCCAGGCCAGTCCCCTGATGGGTAGGGAGCTCCACAAGTGGGATAACTGTCCATCAGGTCCCTGCTGGGTGGGGAACAACACAAGTGGGACAGCTGCCAGCGAGCCCTTGGCTCAGTAGGGAACAGAGAGCTACCCAGATGTCTGGGAGCTGAGCATCATCAGGACTGGGGACAGAGAACTCCCCTGTCCCATGCAACCTCCTTCTGGTGTGGCTGACGGGAAACAGATTTTGCTTCTGGTCAACATTTACACAAACAGTACTGCACAGTAGCTAATATGCAGCTAATCTATTACCTCTATTTACAGGGAACAGAAAATAGTGCATTAGTCTAATTTACTGCACAGTAGCTGCTGATCACAGTTACATGGTGATGCCTTACTATGCAGTCAATTAGTCTACTCTGCAGCAAAGTTTTTCATGTAGACACCCACTAATCTCAAAGTGGCTGTAATATGCCACACATGTTGTCCCTTTGCGATGAATACTGCCTACTGCTGGTCTAGGACCCATACTGAACTCAGCACTAGTAGGTGCCAGATTCAGGACTGAGACTGGCTGGAGTAGGCATCACATGCAGCACAGACTTGGAGCAGTTAAGGTGGCCCTTGCATGTAGCATTGCTGCTGCTTCAGCTGAATTGCACCAAAAGTGGCACCCATTCCAGCCACTCAGGGATCTGTACCACATGCAGTTCAGGACCCAGACTGATTGAAGCAGCTGCAGGATCAGGTATGCAGGAAGATGGGAGAGGGGGCAGTCTTTGGATCTGATCCAGATCAAAGACCAGCCACAAGCCACTCACTGGGTGCTTCTACACGTGCATTTAAGTGCGACTAAATTTAATGCACATTAAGTGATTTTTTTGGCAGGTGTCTACCTGTGTAGGGACTTGGCACTAAAGTTAGTGCCAAACTATTATTTACAGAGCCAGCACTACAGTCAGTGCCGGGTCACAACTACATGTGCGTTAATGCACTTTAACTAATCACACTTAATTTTGATACCTGCATTTGCAGGTATCAAATTTAGGTGCAATTACCCTAATTTTGCCATGTGTAGATGCACACCCATAATGTGCATTACATTAGGCTAATACACATTAACCTATCTCATGTAGATGCACCTATCTAGCCTGTAGGGCCAGGTGAATTTTCTACCACTAGTTTAGGATGATTAGTAATTTTTGCATGAGGGCATGGCTACACATCACTGTATTGCATCATTGCTATGGTGCCATGCTTTAGTACTTCCTTTTGGATGTACAAAAGCACAGCGCAGTATGGGTGGTTGGTTACTGCTCAGTGTGCATGAAGCATGGATAGATTTCATGGCTACGTCACCATAGCGGCACACTATACCAGGGGACTGCATAGCTATGGCAATGTATGTATGGCAGTGTAGGTGCTGATCATATGTAGACCTGTATGATCACCCCATCACTGCACTATGTTTTATGATGATGTAGCACATTGCTACGTCACCAGAGACTGACATGTAGATGCTCTCTAAGTGTGTTGTAGTCCATGGTGCTTTTGCCTATAGCAGTTTGTAGGGTGCCATGTTGGAAATGGATTGTAGTCTCTTGAAAATAAATGTTAGTATAAAATTATTTCAGATACACTTTGATAAAAGGGTAACATTTGATGAGCTTGTGTTAGAAATCAATAAGGAAGTCCATGTGATCAGTCCAGGTGATGAAAAAATTATCTATGTAATACAGTGCAGAATTGATGGTTTATTTTTATAAAAAATCCTCTTCAAGTTGGCTCATGAAGAAGATGGCATATTGGGGTGGGATGAGAGATTAGCACCTTTGTGCCCAAAGCTGTGCCCATTGTTTGGAGGGTATGGTGGATAGAGAGGTCCTTCCCTCCTAGCATGAAACCTGAGCTCCTCCAGCCAGGTGGATTCTGCAGAAGCCTACAGAAGTGACTGGGGACTTGAAAAGGTTCTGGCACTAGTTCCAAAGCTCAGGCAACTGGATTGTGGGGTCTCACTGTCCCAGAAAGATATCTAATATGGGTCTACATATGGAAATATCCCTGAGAGATGAAAAGCTTAGAGGATAATGGCAATAGATGTCAAATCTATAATTTTGCCAATTCTATTCTTAGGCCTCAGTGCATGTAAAATATAGTGGTTAAAAAACTTCTCTTATGAGTTAGATCACAAGGGAAGGGTCTATAGCAGTAGTCCCAGTGTTAAGCATAGAAATTTCTCATGAAGCACGTGAATCCTTTAAAATGGAAAACAACTTTTGAGTGTATTTGCTGTATGACACTTTTTGCACTGAATCTCACTTCACATTCTTACTCCATCTGCTGCTTCATGTTTTCATTGTGTTTGTATTGCATTTGAAACTATTATTTATATCTATTTCATGTTTATTCCTCTTAAGTTTAGGTTTCATCTGAAATAACATAATTACCAGAGGTTCTAGTATTACAAAAGGACTCAAAAATAAACTCAACACTTTTTTCTACCAAAAATGAACTGGGCCAAAGTATTAACTCCTTTGCTATGTTAGGTAAGGTGAAAGTCAGTCCTTAATTTCTGAAGCAAAACAAAGGTCTCCAGACCCAGGAATATAATAACAACCTGTCATCTCATTTTATTGTTTTCTGTGCATGTTAGATAAATTATCTGTCTGGCTTTCAACCAGAAATCATAGTGGGTTTAGAGTTATTGTTTCCAGAAAAGGAGCTTGGGATGTTATGCACTCAGAATCACTTCAATTACCAAATAAAAGAAGGTAGTTACTGTTTTTTCCCCTGCCAATGTCATAAGAGCAGTTCATAAAATGTACATACAAAAAGCCTGTCACTGGTTCATGAAACAAATCAATCTCAACAATTTGCAAGCAGAGTTGCAAATGGATGCCACCTTTGGTATATTTTGCCTTAGTCCATAATGCACCATGCAACTCGCTTAGGTTGCTGTGGTGGGCTAAAGCCTGGGGTAACCAATCACACCCTAGCACCTGCTTGGATCCTGGTTTATTCTCTCCTTCTGGCCTCTCAGGGCCTTACCCTGTTGTTTGACTTACTACACCTTGATGTTATAATTGGACTGGGAGACTACTCCTAGATGTCAGGGGTTTTTCACTTCAGGTCCTAGATCCTTGTCAGGGCTGAGACCCCCTGGCCTTGGCCCACTTTACTCTGGCTGAGTTTCTCCACCCAAGGTCCATTGTCCCAGGAGCCTTGGCTCCTGGGGCCCAACTCCAGCTTTGCCTTTCACAGTCTCTGCCACCCACAGCCCCAGTCTTCCCCTTCATGGCCCTTGGGCTCCTCAGCCCTGGTTTCACACTTCTTGGCCTTTGGGCCTGTGCCCTCAGTCTTTTCTGCCACATGCTATAGGGCTATAAGAGCTATAGCCCTTCAGCTGGTAGAAGTGCTCCCCTCCACCCCCCAATGCTGCCCATGGCCTCCAAGCTTCTTGGGTGTCATGACTAGGCATTGGCCCTCTCAGTCTTAGCCCATTTATGTGATTTCCCATCCCCATTTAAAGATTTTAAGACCCAAGGTGCCCCTGGCACCCTTCTTGGCAGCCTCCTCCTCCCCTACATTCACCAGTCTTCTGGTTCAAATGTCAAAATGTCAACACAAGAAAAATATAAGCTTCACTTCCAAACAAAAGAGTCCTACCCCTCCCCTCCCCCTCATCAGTGTCACACTGTGGTTATGAACCCCAATATAAGGCCAAAATACTTTGTTCTGCCGCCCCTTGGTGCGGGGACCTCTTTGCAGCTCCCTGCAGTCTGGAGTCCTTCCTCTTTGGCCAGTTAGGCCCTCCTCTCCTTGGGTCTCAGCCACAGTCCTGGTTTTATAAGGTGTTTAACCCTCTCTTTGGGTCACCTGACTCATGACTTCTGCCCCAGGCTTGTCAATCACTGGCTACACTGTGTTGGCCACAACTGGGATAGGTGGCCTTTTTATTTAAGGGCCCTCTGCCACTATTAGTTCCTCCAAGGGGATGGAGCCAGCCAGCTTCTCTCTGGCTCCCTCTCTCCTTCAGAGGCCCCATTACAGATGGCTCTTAACCTGAGGTTATAAGACACTGAAGACCTGATTTTTCCACTGCTTTGTTCCTCATGTGAGCATGTACAGCCCTGAGGATTGCAGAGAAAGTACTACCTCTAGTCAGCGTTTGCAGACACACGCAATTTGATTACACTTTCCACTCACTTTGCTTATGTGGAAATGACTACCCAATGTGCAAAACACATAGAATATAGAGGACCAGATAAATCAAGTGCTTTGATCAAAATCAGACAATGAGAACACTGAAGAGCCAGGAAGATAATGAGGCAGCCTGGACTTCCAGGTCTCTTATCTACTCAACAGAATTAATTGCTTTTCTTTTTCTTGTTAGTGCTAGAGTGATGTTGTAACTGTGATAGTCTACATAAGAAGCAAGGATTGCTTTGAGTGACATCTTTTATTGGATTGCCAGCATATTTGGGATAGAATTTCTGCTAATAATTTGTCTGCTGCCATTTGGGAGTTCTGCCCCCACCTCACATTTCACAGGTTTAGCAATTGTTTTACTATGATTATGCTTGCTTTTCCCTCATACTTGAAGAAGAATATCTTGCATTTGAAAGCTTTTCTAACTCTCTCCCAGCTACATAGTTGGTCCAATAAAAGATGTCACCCAAAGATATCATTGACTCTGCTTTTCTTCAAATTTATGTAACTGAAATGTGCAGTTGTCTGACATTTAATTGAAGCTGTATGATGCCTTTATAAAATGGACATTCCTAATGATTATTGAAATGAACACTTTATAGAAGTCAAATTGCAATAAAAGCTGAACTCCTAATTCATTTTCTATGTTCAAGACCACTTTAAATTATATACTTTGTTCTGTACTAAAGCTTTTTGAATTAAATGACCCAAATTGTAGAAGCTCTGGGCTTTCCAAACGGCTGCATCAGCATCTAACAATGGTATTCAGTGAGCGGTTTCAAAACAGTATGTGCAATAATTGACTGATACATTGTTTTTCTATGGGATATTTCGGTGTTTGGAATCAACAGGAAAGGCCCTCATACCCGAAAGAGCTTTGCATACAGATAACATATAAGGAAAAAATAATCAGTAACAACAGCTCCTCTCTGGGGATTTAGAGTTTGAAATATGAAATAAGCCACAGAACAGTTATTTTCCTTACTTAATTTCAAAATACAAATAATTTATTGATTGATTAAATAAATGAATAAATTAAAATACTGAGATTTCCATTAATTTCAGCTGCAAAATGCACTTACTCAAATAAATGCTACTTACTGGAATTCTATACATGGTATAGGTTTTTTTGTTTGGTTGGTTTTTTGGGGGGGGCGGGGTTGGGGTTTTGATGGGTTTTTTTAATTTATAGTTTAGGATTTTTACCTGATTTTTTTTTTTTTTGCCTCCGAATACATTATTTGATAATCCTTGTAATATACATGCAAGTGCATCAACAACATAAGTTTGAAACAAAGCCTTGTTGGATTATGTTTTTTCCCCTTCATACTGATTCTTAACAGTTAAATAATTTATCCAAAATGGGAATTGTGCATGTGTTTTAAACTATACTGACCTATTTTTTTTTCTTATTCATAAAATGTGCTATCATGGTGAGCATATATAAATTTCATAGGATGCATGTGTTCTTTTTTGTTAGCCACTGGTATGACAATTTAGATTAATAGAATTTAGTGCCTAAATTCCACATAAGAATTTAGAAAACTTTTTTATTTTGGGTAGTAACACTAATGGAATGGATTCCAAAAATAAAATATAGTCAACTATGAAGTTGCGTGTTAAGTTAATCACAACTTTTAATTGTTGCTAGTCTAATAACTTGCTGTCAGGATTACATATTGATCAATAATAGTCAGTTTTGATGACATATTGTTTCTATATTATTTCATTGTCTATATGTCTTTTAAGCCAATTGTTTGAAGGAATGCTGTGGTGGTTATTGTGCTTTTTTTTTAGAATCTGGAAAATTGAAATAATTACTGTTTATCTTAAGGATTGGATTTTACCCATGACAGATGTAATCAAAATTTTCAGTGCTGACACCAGTATTGACATTTTGATAAATCTTCTCAGAAAATAGTGTACAGCTTCTATGACATTATATTTTTTCTGGTCATTTAAGAGGGCCTTTTTCTTTTTGGTTATCTGCTTAACATTTTTGGTACTTATGTATGAGTAGGAATTCTATTGTTGTATGCAAATGTGTGCACACATAAAATGTGTATGCACATTAGCAAGAGAGCTCCTATTGTCTTCCCCCAACCCCAGTAGCTAAATTGCCAGAGCACTCCAATGAAAAAGCAGAGGACTTTGAATACTATGGCCTTGCCCTGAGCTGGTTTGAACCTGAAATGCTCTTCTAAAACAGCACTCTAACCACCACACCAGACAGTTCAGTCTGCAAAAAGTCATGCCAAGGTACAAAGTCAATTAAAAGTACTCCAAGATAGAGAATAGGTGAGGTATTCTATTCCCTTTTTGTCCACCTAAGTATCATCCACATAGCATCTTTAGCACTTAGGCATAGGTAGGTATTGTATTCCTGACCGCACAGCCCAGCTTGTATAGACTGGATGGCTGCACTGGGAACAAAATAAGAAACCACCAATTTTTTTTCCCTCCCTGACCTGGAAGGAAGGGCAGGGATGAACAGTAGGGTTCTAGCCCCTACAAAGAGATTTGAATCTGTATAGTTACTAGCATAGCACTCTAACCACCCCACCATGGATCAGCCCTTATTTCTCTAGCACTCCCTTTAAAGTTGAGCCACTAATATGCTGTATTTTTGGCATAGGCAGACAAGGTTCTTTGGGTAAATGTGATATCTTTTATTAGACCAACTGAATTAAGGAAATATTATAATAACAGTTTGTGCCTCTGCCAGGGAAAAGCAAAAATAATGCTGCAGTGCTGCATGTGGGTTTCCCTAGCTGCTGGCTGTGTATACTTTTCTCCCCAAGCAAAGTTTCCTGCCACAGAAGCTGCCACTCAGTTATTTACTACTACTTAGCAGCATTTTCAAGGAAAAATCTTCTTTTTCCTTCATTCTTACTTTCAAAAACAAGGTGCTATCTTTTGGGGAGCTTACTGTATGTGCAAAAATACAGTAATCACTGCAGAAAATGGAGGGACTAGAGTACATGAGATAAATTTCTACCATCCAAGGAGAAAGGGGCCGGGCTAGAAACCAGACCTTTTTTCCTCCCAGATCAGCAGTCACTTTACACAACCACATACTCAATAGGCTGTGCTCTGGCCAAGCTCCAAACATATGCATATGAACATGAGTCCTGATATTGGAACCCAGTAGGAATGAGAAAGAAGGGGTCACTCTGATACGGTAACCTGAAACTAACTGTGAGGAACTCTGCCCAGTTAGCAGAAAACTGAGCTTCTAGTGATCCCCTGAGGGTGTCTGAACCTGAATTCATTTGCATTTCTAGAAAGTTATTTAATTATTAGATCATGGGTTAGTTGCTAAGTAGAAAACAGTGGAGAAGCAAAGGTGTTGGCACTGGATTTATGATCCAGATACCTTGCTCTGGGAAGACCCAAACTCTCAGACTGACCATGACTTCTTCCATTTGATAATAGGCAAATTTTATTGATATACAGTGATCGCAGATACAAATAATACAGGCAAGGCAAACAAAATATGTGCCCCCCAGATTCTGCATCTATTAGCTTCATTCTGAGATTCTTCCTTGAATTTCAGATGTCAGAAGCCTTGAAGCTGAAGGCTGAGGCCCAACCCCACCTCAGTGGGGTGGGTAAGACAGGTTGGTGGTGCATCCTCTGTCCATGGGGCCTTGGGTTGCCCTCTTGAGGACCCTTTGCTGCTCTAAAATCCTTCATTTTTTATTCTTTCTGCACTGATGGCTTCATTTCTAGGTACACTTGATTGGTTTCTCTGTGGGCATCAGTGTCCATGTTCTGTTCTGTCAGCATATCCCTTTGTTTCACAAACCCTTCACATGAACACATCTTAATTTAATCTTCTACGGTGTCTTAGTTGGGGAAAACCCAGCCTCCTAATTTGATCTGTCCACCAAACCTGGAAATCCCAAGGGCACTAAAGCTGGCCAATGTGACCTGGTTCCAATGCAACAAGCCTATCTCTTGTTACAGTGTGGTAAGTGTCTTCAGTTTCCCAGCCTGTATATCCATTGGTCTCAGACACTGTGTCTGCATTGAAGCCTGTTTTCACAAGCAGGCTTTTAGAAACAATGTAACCCTTGACATTCCACTGGACCATTGTTCTAATGCAGTATCTACCTTACCTAAAAGCCAGTTCCTAAAAGCAAATCTCTAAATATCATTTTCTAGCCATCAAAGGGTACTGGGTATAACCCAGCCCCACGTCTTCCAAAGCAGCAGCCATCTCTCTGAACCACACAACCTGTAGTTTGTGTGTGTGTATGTGTGTGTGGGCAGTGGCGAGGGTGGTATTCCTTCCAGGCTTCACATTGTTCCCTCTCTTGACTGCCCAGGAGGCCAGCTTCAAAGAGAGGTCTGGATCGCACAATATTTTTCCCTTTACAGATTTATCCAGAAAAGGTTTGTGAAGGAGGTTCATGATTAAGTAGCTCAAAGATTACTGATATTATTTCCTATTTTCAGTATATATTGATTTAATCTTTCTATTTTTCATTTTAAAAAATATATGTTCACCCACCTATTTTTCCATCCAAAAGAGAAAAAAAAGGTTAAATATTACAAGCTGTTGAAGTATATCCTTGTTGGAAAATTCCCCCCAAAAAGAATACCTTAGAATTAAAACAAAATAACATAAAACAAAACAACCTCCCTTTTTAAAATCACCAATGGTGCAATATATTTAAAAATATAGTAAGACACACTAAAGGAAAATCAATACTTACCTAAGGTCTGATTTGTAGGAATATATTTTTTTAAGCAATAAAGTCTTTCCTGACTTGTCTATCATTCCTGTTGAGATAATGAAATAATTTTTTATCTAGATTTTTTGTTATACTAGTTTATTTGATATTCAGAGAGATTTCTTTTTATGGTGGCCTCATAAAAAAATATGAAGTTTTCTTAGTTCTCTACTGGGAAGATTTCATTATCTTTTCTAAAATCTTACATTAAAGTGCCCTCTCCTCTTATACATTCTATATCTGTCATTTACTCAGTGGGTACATCTACAGCAGATGCTACATCATTGTAGCCATAAGGTACCTCAATGTAGCTCATCGCTATGGTGACATAGCATCAGCAGGCATGTGTCATGACACTGATGCTACTATGCAGTAGCAACAAGCTACTGCACAATAGCTCATTGCTACTTCACAGAGGGTCACAAATAACCCATGTGGTTTTGAGACTGTGCAGTACTGGTAGTTTCTGTGCAGTTATTTAGTACTTTTGTCAAGCAAGTACTAAAGTACTAAATGACTGTGCAGTAACAACTGTGGAGTCAGGCACACATGCATGCATCCATTATCTATATAATTTCTTTCTTTTCCACTTGTCCTCTCTCTTTACAGTTTTCATACCCTGCTTCAAACCTTTAAATGTGGTCTGCTCTTGGAGCTATCTCACTACATCCAATTGACTTTTCTGGGCAACAGTTTAATTACAAATTTTAGTTGCAAAGGATCACTGATAAATCTCTGATCAATTGGAAAAAGAATGGCTAGTTAGGATGGAAAAAATATATCCATTGCATATAGTGTAGAAAAAAGCTTTGAAAAACTACATGGAGAAAAACCTTGTTTCAGACTCATTAGAGCAGAGAAGAATAAACTGGAAAACAGTATAAAATATTGTCCCTGAATTGCTTGCAAAGGACAACTTTCTGTCTGATGCTGCTTATGGCCATTTGTAGGCTGGATTCTAAGCTGGTGCAACATCTCTATGTTGTAAATAAAGTGGCAATTATTCTACTCCTTTATGTATGCCAGTATGTTAGTAGCTCATAGCCACAAGGATGATTTTCATTAAAGTCTTATTTTCAAAATTTTAAAAATTTTCAAGCTCTTTTCATACCCAGGTTTCTTCTGAAAGTATTTTAAGAACTACATATTCTTTACTTAATGTTATGACTTTATACAACAAATTATTGAGCACCTATACATGTTATCTGGGGTGGGGAGGAGGGCATTTTAATTAAAGAGGCTCTTGGGAGCTACTTTAACTTAAACACCCTCAGCATGTCATGCATTCAGTATCATCTGTTTAAAAATTTCATAGTTTCATAGTTTTGTAGTTGGTAGGGTTGGAAGGGACCTGATCAGATCATCAAGTCCGACCCCCTGTCATGGCCGGAAAGAGTACTGGGGTCAAACGACCCCAGCAAGATGTTCATCCAGCCTCCTTTTAAAGACCCACAGGGTAGGAGCCAGCTCCACTTCTCTTGGAAGTTGGTTCCAGACCCTAGCAGCCCTGACAATGAAGTAGCACCTCCTGATGTCTAGCCTGAATCTACCCACTGCCAGCTTGTGACTGTTATTTCTTGTCATTCCTGGTAGTGCTCAGGGGAACAGGGACTCTCCCAATGCCTGCTGGTCCCCCCTGACTAGTTTATAAATGGCCAGTAGATTCCCCCCCTCAGCCTTCTCTTGTGGAGGCTGAACAGGTTCAGGTCCTGTAGCCTCTCCTCGTAGGGCCTGCCCTGCTGACCCCTGATCATGTGGTTGGCCCTCCTCTGGACCCTCCCCATGTTGTCCACATCCCTCCTGAAGTGTGGCACCCAGAACTGGATGCAGTACTCCAACTGTGGCCTGACCAGTGCCGCATAGAGGAGGAGTATCACCTCCTTGGACCTGCTTGAGATTCATCTGTGGATGCATGACAAAGTAGGGTTGCCCTTCCTGACTGCATCCCCACACTGTCAGCCCATGTTAATTTTGGCATCAGTAATGACTCCAAGATCTCCAAATTGCAGATGAGCTTTAGCTACAGTGCCCCTGCCATCATTCTGAGATATGGGGATATTGAATACGTGAGACACAAGCTGGAGCAATTCTGATTAGAAAGCTCCAGCAGACTGGATTAATCAGCATGTAGAACCCAGTTGGAGCAGCTTAGGCTGGAAGGCTAAGGTCCCCTCCAGCCAAAGCTACTCTGACAGGGCTTCATAATCTGCACATTTGCCCAAGATATTACTCTGGAATGTTTTGCTCCCAGGCACACATTCAAACAGTGCACTTGGGAGCAAAAAATTCTGAAGCTATAAGTTCTAGAGTTTCTTCATACACATTAGTTGCATATGTAGTTGTGTTCAAGGAATCAGTTCAGGAAAGTCCCAAAGTAGGGTTTATGAAGTAGTTTAGATAAGAGGATAATCAGCTTTGTTCCTGGCTTTATAATTTATGAAGCTCTGATGGTGGTAGAGGTCAGTTATCCACTGGTGTATTTGGGCTTATAGTACCCTTGTGCACGCTTTTTGCTATTCTATGAACTGTCATTATGCCTGGACTTTCCTGCCTGCCATGTCTTTGATGTTATTATTATTAATATTAATTTTGGATATTATTAGTCGGGAGGGTTATTCTCTGTCAGTTTATCCTTATTATACCTTTCTGTCGATCACCGTGTAAGGACATATACCCCAACATCCTGCAGACATTTATTGGCCCCTGGGGATGGCTGGACCCCTACAGTTGAGCTGGGTGAGATCTGGTGCCCTTTCTTTTTCCTGCCTGCCACAACATTGATGAGATAGGAGATTCAAAAAAAGAGAGGTGGTGACTGCCCATCTCATGCCTAGGTCAATCACAGGGGCAGCCCAACACTTGAAGCCCGGAGCCTGAAATGATGGAAGGTCCAACCCGGAGCCCACTTTCCAATTCCATTTCTTTTATTTTTACATATTATATACTTTATATTTTCTCCTTTTAATCTCTCTCTCTCTCTTTATTGAAAAAAAAAATTCTTTGACCTTTGCCCTCTTCTGGGCATTTGTAAGGTCTGGTGTCCTGTTGCCTGGGGCCATCCCACTAGGACCTTCAGTGGTCCACCTTCCCACTCTGGTCTCTTCCCTGGGACTTTAAAGCGGAGCCGCAGTGGGCTTAATCATGGACAAGTGCCTCTTTCACTGCTGGGGATTCCCTGCAGAGTGATCTGCTGGGGCAGAGCGCGGTCCTTGCTGCTTGGGGTTTCTGCCTACCCCCGTCTCAGCTACAGAGCCTCTCCAGGTACCCACTTCTCT
Organism: Crocodylus siamensis; assembly: GCF_052110815.1. Taxonomy (NCBI): domain Eukaryota; kingdom Metazoa; phylum Chordata; order Crocodylia; family Crocodylidae; genus Crocodylus; species Crocodylus siamensis. The sequence goes on from NC_143395.1 coordinate 121,198,764, forward strand.
TCACTTCCCAAGCAGACTCCTGGCCTTGGTCAGAACTCTTTGATGGCTGAAAAACATCCACACGGGAGATTGAAGTGAGAGAAGGAAAAAAGGTACGGAGAAAAAAAACCCTTTCAGTGAGCAGTTCAGGTAGATTCCTCACCTCCGCGGTTCCCAAGGGTTTTTCCTGGATCCCCTTCCCCAGCTGGTCCCTGCTATCCTCCTCTTCACTCTTATGGTCAGTGTGTCACCTCCTCTTCCTGGTTGGACCAAGGGCTCACCCACAGTTCTTGCTGCTTGGCTTTTCCACTCTGATCCTTCAGTGCCCCTTCTTCCTCCAGCCTGCCCCTGAGCTGTGGATTGGCCACAATCCACTTCACCTGGTGTGGAGGTAAAGCTGGGCTGGTGTGGATTGGGAGTTCCCATTCTAGCCTGGATGTTGCAGCGTGGAGTGATTCCTGTCCCTGGCCGGGGACACACCTTTGGTGAGTGCCCTCCAGGCTTTCATATACCTCCTCCCTTAACTCACCATTAGGCATACTTACACCCTGGGGGCTCCGGTATAACCAAATACACGCCCACCTCCACAGAATCTGTTCTGTCTTCACTTGCATGGCATCTTGAAAGAAAATCAGCCACTGTGTTAGCCTTTCCTGGCTGGTACATAATCTTAAAATTAAAAGGTTGCAAGGCCAGAGCCCACCGGGTAATGCTCGCAATGTCTATTTGTTTGAGTCTCAGCCACCTCAGGGGGGCATGATCAGTGATGAGGGTGCACTCCTGCCCCAACAGGTAGTACTGAAACTACTGGATCCCCCATTTTATGGTGAGGCTTTAACACTTGATAGTAGCTTACCTTCTTTCTTGAGGATTTAATTTTCAGCTGGCATAGGCTATGGGTCGGAAGGCTTCTTTGGTCTCCTGGGACAACATCACACCTAACGCCCGCTCCAAAGCATCTGTCTGTAAGGTGAAAGGTAACTTAATATTTGGGGTGTCTAACACCACTTCATGGCAGAATGCCTTCTTAGTATGTTTAAAGGGGAGTGTGCTTTTGGCATTCCATGCAAGCGATCTCCCTCTTTTTCCTCGCAGCAGGTTGGTAAGGAGAGCAGTGATGTCAGCAAACTTGGGTATGAACCACCTGTAGTATCCTGCTAACCTCAGAAATGCCCTCAGTTGCCTATGGGTTTGTGGGGGCTTGAACTGGTGCAAGTTCTCAACCTTGTTGGCTAACAGCCAGACTTGTCCTTGCCCTAGCAAAAATTCCAAGTTTTTGGTTTCTGCCTTCCCTAGGACACATTTTCTCAGGTTGGCAGTCAGACCTATTTGGTGTAGCTCACATAACACTACCCTCACCGCCCTGAGGTGATCTTACCATCCCTGGATATAGATGATGACATCGTCAATATATGCGGCTGTGTATTGTTGGTGTGGGGTGAGTACCCAATCAGTCAACCATTGAAAGGTTGCAGCCACTCTGTGCAGCCCAAAGGGCATCCTTCTGAACTCACATAAACCCCTTGGGGTACCAAATGTTGTTTTTGCCCCATCTTCTTTTCACAATGGGACCTGCCAGTACCCTTTAGATAAATCAAGTGTGGAAATAAACTGGGCTTGCCCCACCCTGTCAAGAAGCTCAATTATCTGTGGCATCGGGAAAGTGTCAAACCTGGAAATAGTGTTCACTTTCCTAAAGTCAGTAAACAATTGCAAGGACCCATCGGGCTTGGTAACTGCCATGATGGGGCTCTGCCAGGGGCTCTGCAACACTTGGATAACACTTTGTTCCAACATTCTAGCTAACTCAGTGTGAATGGCCTCATGCCTACAATGGGGAATCCTCCTCCACTTTTCATAGTTTCATAGTTTGTAGGGTTGG